>NW_020837945.1:53524532-53613708 GCF_003676395.1 Aethalodelphis obliquidens
AAGGAGAAGTAACAACTGACACTGCAGAAATACAAAAGATCATGAGACATTACTACAAGCAACTCTATGACAATAAAATGGACAATCTGGAAGAAATGGACAAATTCTTAGAAATGCACAACCTGCCAAGACTGAATCAAGAAGAAATAGAAAATATGAACAGACCAATCACAAGCACTGAAACTGAAACTGTGATTAAAAATCTTCCAACAAACAAAAGCCCAGGACCAGATGGCTTCACAGGCGAATTCTATCAAACATTTAGAGAAGAGCTAACACCTATCCTTCTCAAACTCTTCCAAAATATAGCAGAGGGAGGAACACTCCCAAATTCCTTCTACAAGGCCACTATCACCTTGATACCAAAACCAGACAAGGATGTCACAAAGAAAGAAAACTACAGGCCAATATCACTGATGAACATAGATGCAAAAATCCTCAACAAAATACTAGCAGACAGAATCCAACAGCACATTAAAAGGATCATACACCATGATCAAGTGGGGTTTATTCCAGGAATGCAAGGATTCTTCAATATACGCAAATCTATCAATGTGATAAACCATATTAACAAACTGAAGGAGAAAAACCATATGATCATCTCAATAGAGCAGAGAAAGCTTTCGACAAAATTCAACACCCATTTATGATAAAAACCCTGCAGAAAGTAGGCATAGAGGGAACTTTCCTCAACATAATAAAGGCCATATAAGACAAGCCCACAGCAAACATCATCCTCAATGGTGAAAAACTGAAAGCATTTCCACTAAGATCAGGAACAAGACAAGGTTGCCCACTCTCACCACTCTTATTCAACATAGTTTTGGAAGTTTTAGCCACAGCAATCAGAGAAGAAAAGGAAATAAAAGGAATCCAAATCGGAAAAGAAGAAGTAAAACTGTCACTGTTTGCAGATGACATGATACTATACATAGAGATTCCTAAAGATGCTACCAGAAAACTACTAGAGCTAATCAATGAATTTGGTAAAGTAGCAGGATATAAAATTAATGCACAGAAATCTCTGGCATTCCTATATACTAATGATGAAAAATCTGAAAGTGAAATCAAGAAAACACTCCCATTTACCATTGCAACAAAAAGAATAAAATATCTAGGAATAAACCTACCTAAGGAGACAAAAGATCTGTATGCAGAAAATTATAAGACACTGATGAAAGAAATTAAAGATGATACAAATAGATGGAGAGAGATATACCATGTTCTTGGATTGGAAGAATCAACATTGTGAAAATGACTCTACTACCCAAAGCAATCTATAGATTCAATGCAATCCCTATCAAACTACCACTGGCAATTTTCACAGAACTAGAACAAAAATTTTCACAATTTGTATGGAAACCCAAAAGACCCCAAATAGCCAACGCAATCTTGAGAACGAAAAAGGGAGCTGGAGGAATCAGGCTCCCTGACTTCAGACTATACTACAAAGCTACAGTAATCAAGACAGTATGTTACTGGCACAAAAAGAGAAAGATAGATCAATGGAACAGGATAGAAAGCCCAGAGATAAACCCACGCACATGTGGACACCTTATCTTTGATAAAGGTGGCAGGAATGTACAGTGGAGAAAGGACAGCCTCTTCAATAAGTGGTGCTGGGAAAACTGGACAGGTACATGTAAAAGTATGAGATTAGATCACTCCCTAACATCATACACAAAAATAAGCTCAAAATGGATTAAAGACCTAAATGTAAGGCCAGAAACTATCAAACTCTTAGAGGAAAACATAGGCAGAGCACTCTATGACATAAATCACAGCAAGATCCTTTCTGACCCACCTCCTAGAGTAATGGAAATAAAAACAAAAATAAACAAATGGGACCTATTGAAACTTCAAAGCTTTCGCACAGCCAAGGAAACCATAAACAAGACCAAAAGAGAACCCTCAGAATGGGAGAAAATATTTGCAAATGAAGCAACTGACAAAGGATGAATCTCCAAAATTTACAAGCAGCTCATGCAGCTCAATAAGAAAAAAGCAAACAACCCAATCCAAAAATGGGCAGAAGACCTAAATAGACATTTCTCCAAAGGAGATATACAGAATGCCAACAAACACATGAAAGAATGCTCAACATCATTAATCATTAGAGAAATGCAAATCAAAACTACAATGAGATATCATCTCACACCAGTCAGAATGGCCATCATCAAAAAATCTAGAAACAATAAATGCTGGAGAGGGTGTGGAGAAAAGGGAACACTCTTGCACTGCTGGTGGGAATGTGAATTGGTTCAGCCACTATGGAGAACAGTATGGAGGTTCCTTAAAAAACTACAAATAGAATTACCATATGGCCCAGCAATCCCACTACTGGGCATATACCCTGAGAAAACCAAAATTCAAAAAGAGTCATGTATCAAAATGTTCATTGCAGCTCTATTTACAATAGCCCGGAGATGGAAACAACCTAAGTGCCCATCATCGGATGAATGGATAAAGAAGATGTGGCACATATATACAATGGAATATTACTCAGCCTTAAAAAGAAACGAAATTGAGCTATTTGTAATGAGATGGATAGACCTAGAGTCTGTCATACAGAGTGAAGTAAGTCAGAAAGAAAAAGACAAATACCGTATGCTAACACATATATATGGAATTTAAGAAAAAAAAAATGTCATGAAGAACCTAGGGGTAAGACAGGAATAAAGAAGCAGACCTACTGGAGAACGGACTTGAGGATATGGGGAGGGGGAAGGGTGAGCTGTGAAAGGGCGAGAGAGAGTCATGGACATATACACACTAACAAACGTAGTAAGGTAGATAGCTAGTGGGAAGCAGCCGCATGGCACAGGGATATTGGCTCGGTGCTTTGTGACAGCCTGGAGGGGTGGGATAGGGAGGGTGGGAGGGAGGGAGACGCAAGAGGGAAGAGATATGGGAACATATGTATATGTATAACTGATTCACTTTGTTATAAAGCAGAAACTAACACACCATTGTAAAGCAATTATACCCCAATAAAGATGTTTAAAAAAAAAGAAAGAAATACTGTGGCAACATCAAATACTAGCAAAAATGTGGAGAAATTGAATTCCTCATACGTTGCTTGAGGCAGTACAAATAGTCACTCTAGGAAACAGCTTTATAGCTTCTGAAACACTGAACATGCAATTACCATATGACCAGTAATTGCCCTCTGTCACATATCTCAGTGAAATAAAGACTTACTTTCACACACAAACCTGTAAATGAATGTTTACAGCAGTTTTATTCATATTAGCCAAAACCTGGAAACAACTCAGAAAACCTTCAACAGGTGAGTGGTTAAACAAACCATGGTAAATCCATACCATGGAATAGCAGTAAAAACAAACTATAGATACACAAAACTTGGATGCATCTCCAGAGAATTATGCTTTAGTAAAAAAAATCGAATCCCCCAAAATTTGCATACTGTAGGATTCTATTTCTATAATATTCTCAAAATGACAAGTCATAGAAAAGAACAGGTTAGCAGTTGCCAGGGGTTAAGGAGGATGTAGGGGCATGTATAGAAACAGATTCACTACATACACACACACACACACACACACACTCACACATTCACACGTACACTCATACACACATAGATTCTGATTCACTTAGAGCATTCTCAAACGAATATTTTCATTTTACTGCAACAGCACCAGGAGAGATCATGTGCAGGGTAGAATTATTCATAGGCAATATGCCTTTGGTGGTTTCATATTTCTTCTCTTCAATCCTTTCTCCTATAACAGACAGCTGATTTCTCCCTTGGGGTCTACCTTTTAGGAACTACAAGGACCTTTCCAATCTCTTTTTTAAAATATTATTTATGGTAACTTAAGATGTTATGCCACCCAGAGATACATTATTTTAAATAAGAATTCTTAAAACTCCTAAGAACCAAAAGAATGTTTCTCTGCTGGTGGAATTGCTAGCACCAGGTTGGATAAAATTATTTGGGGCATTTATCCCTGTAGAATTTCTTCTAAAATCACACTATGTAGACCTCACCATTCCAGAAAATAGGTGGATTCATCAAATACTGGCAAAAACGTGTGGATAGGTCAGCACAATCAACTTCCGTTATTGGAAAAATAATTCAAACTCATGTCAATGTGACGGTGAATCAGTATTAAAAAAGGCATACAAAAAGTAGCATCTATAATGCAAATTAAATGTATTTTAAGATAACTTGCTAATAAAGGCATCATAAAGCAATCAATTCACTTGGAAAATATTTTTATGGAGAATACATGAAACAAAAAGATAAGGCTGAGTTCATCAGTACAGCTGATCTTACTGTCAACCAAAGACTAAAGTAAGATCCCCAGAAGATCTTAGATACAAGCAGGCCATTTAAAAAAAAATTGTTTATTTAAGCAGAGTCTATTTTAATTGCTACATTTGTACTGGCCCAAGGTAGAGCTTTCATTTATCAAACAAAATTAAAATTTTGTTTGATCAGCAATATGAAATCAGTCAAATGTCATAGTGCTTTGAGACCTGGTCAAATCCACCTTGGTGAGAAGGGAAGTTTACCAGGGAACTCTGTGAGCTCTCTTCATTTCCTTAACTCTAATTCCAAATAGTATCCCTGCTCTCTTGTTAACTTGAGAAAATTATGAAACCAGAATAAAAAGAGCATCAGAGGAATCCAGGCTATTTTCCTAGTTCCCCAAGTCCTGCACCTCTCATCACAACTCTCATTACCCATTATGGAGACTCAGGAAAGGATTCTGTGAGCTGTTGTCATACTGTTTAGTATGCAGGCTATTGAACCTGGTCCCTGATGAACAGGAGGAGACAGACCCTGAGACTGTCTAGTGCATGGTATTTGTGTTGTTTAAAATGCTTCAAGCCTTGGATCTCTGGAAGAACAGAGGAGGAAAGGTCATTTTAACATTCTCCCTTTTCTTTCTGATGGTGCAGTTCTTAACTCGGTGAGTTAGAGATGGACAAGTACAAATAATGCTTTCTCAGCTTTCTTGAAATGCTAACCAAAGATAAAAATGTTATGCAGTGGTGCTTAAAATTTAATGCCATTTTGAAAACAAAAACCATGAATTCCTAAGTAAAAGTAATAGCACTGTAAGATAATACTATAAATGCTATACAAATGAAAGAAAGACATTTAAATGCAAGTGACCCACTCCTAACAGACTCCCTTCATTAGCCCATCCTTCCTCCCCAACTGTTCTACACAGGGCAAGACTAGAGATTTGTTTAAAATGCTTATATTCTTTTCTTCTAGAATGGTCTTTGGGTAGAGTGCTTAAGCAAGAATACACATACGAATAAGCTATAGATTGGAATGGAGGTTAGGAAGAGGATAACAGGTAAACTGCAGGCAGAAAAAGAAAACATAAAGAAAAAGAAAATGAAATCCTCTACTAAGTGACTTTAATGCATTCTGAAACCTAAAAACCACCATTCATCCATAAAATAGTAAGTTAATATACTTATAGAGATTTCTGGTAAACATATATTGTATGCCCCATTTGTGATATTGGCTGAAATGTTATTTTGAATATTAAATTTAAAATCAAAACAGAAAAAACCAGAATCCTACAAGAGGAACACTCCCTCTGGATACACATTTCCTTTGAATAGGCACACAAACTTCCTTTACAAGTGATCTTAATTTTGAATTGAAAAGGCCAAATTTGTGACTTGATGCTCACCTCTCTACCTTTGACCTGTCTACTCTACCTTCCAAAAGAGAAATCAATGGAGGCACGTATCAGCACGGTTTGAAGATTCTATTAGATGGCCATGAAGAGCTGTCCTGAGCCATTAAATCCACCTTTCTCTCCTTTAGTTTCACCCTACCTGCACACACACAGTTAAAAGAATAGATAATATAATGGTAAACAATCTTCCACGAAGATAACTGGGAAAATATAAGAGAAAATTTTTATCACTAATATAATTTACCAACCCTTTCTCTCAAAAATATTCATAATGCTGTCATTAGAAATTATATTTTTCACTGTTTAAGAAGTCTACTGTCTCTATCTTGCTTTCAGTTCTAAGAAGAGTCTCAAATCAATAAATATCATTTTGATGATTTCATAAATAAAATAATTACAGATATTTTTATTTACTTTGAATTCTTGCAAATGACAACAATTACCATTGTGATTAACTGCAGAACCTGGGAACTGATAAACAGAGAAATTTGGGCTTTTTCAGATTAAGCAACAGTATGTTAGAAGGAGAATTACTTTAAAAGTTTGATTTGTTTTTTATAGATGTTCTTTTATAGTTTACAAATTAGACTCTATTTTCTTCTAAAGCCCAATTTGCTGAAATCCTGAATCAGAATTATCAGTTCCAAAAAGGAAAGGAATTAAGATACAAATAATTATTTCTTTAGAGTATAATCTGATGAGCTAGCATCTGAGCCCAAATAATAATTTCAAACAATTTGGAAGCAGTTTTCATATAATTTCATGCTCTATGAAAAATCCATTTGGAAACCATGTATGACATTTGTTACAAATAGTACATTTATACTTACATCCTTACATTTTTCCATTTTTCATCAACTGTTGCCTATTTCATATTTCAAGGAGGGGCAAAAACGTGCCATCAGACTGAAGTTACTAGGATATGTGATTTGCAATCATCATTCAGACTTTCATAACTTTATGTTTTGCACAGGGACCTAAAGAATATATTTCAAGAACGTATTGGAGGTTAGAGTATGCGCTTCTGTATGGCAGATACCTCATTTAAAGAGCTGGGTTTCTCTGTAATCCTTTCAAAGGATATTCATGTATGCATTGAATAAGAAATATGCTAAATGCTAGGAGTGTATTTTAAGCTTTGGTCAGGCTAATATGCTGTTTTAATTGTTCTTTAACTGAGACATAATAAATTTTGAGCGAAAAATATATATATATATATATCAACCAACAGGGAGGTTATTTTTCCTTTAAGCAAGACTGAAGGAAAATGAGAATGCTTTTGTTCCATTTCTATTAATTGTATAATTCTTTTTAAATTTATGCACTTTATTTATTTTTTAATTTCCTGTACACATCAATAAATTTTCAGTAAAAGACTAATAACACCAGAAAAAAAACTTCCAGAGATTTCGTGAGCATCAAATGCACATAGTATATGAAAATAATTTGAAATTTTATCATCCTGCAATTGAAGTGAATAATATGAGAGATTAATGATGGTGATGATGATGATCTTGAAAATGATGCTAAAATTTACTACTCTTCAATGATATTTTATACCAAGGCATGTACTTTTTCTATGTTTTATCTAATTTATACTTAGAAATATTCCATGTTTCTTTTGGGTTTTTTTAACATCTTTATTGAAGTATAATTGCTTTAAAATGTTGTGTTAGTTTCTGCTGCATAACAAAGTGAATAAGCTATATGTATACATATATCCCCATATCCCCTCCCTCTTGCATCTCCCTCCCACCCTCCATATCCCACCCCTCTAGGTGGTCACAAAGCACCTAGCTGATCTCCCTGTGCTATGTGGCTGCTTCCCACTCGCTATCTATTTTACATTTGGTAGTGTATATATGTCAATGTGACTCTCTCACTTCGTCCCAGCATACCATTTCCCCTCCCCGTGTCCTCAAGTCTACATACTCTACGTCTGAGTCCTTATTCCTGTCCTACCCCTAGGTTCATCAGAACCATGTTTTTTTTTTTAGATTCCACATATATGTGTTAGCATACTGTACTTCTTTTTCTCTTTCTGACTTACTTCACTCACTATGACAGACTCTAGGTCCATCCACATCTCTACAAATGACCCAATTTCATTCCTTTTTATGGCTGAGTAATACTCCATTGTATATAGGTACCACATCTTCTTTATCCATTCATCTGTCAATGGACACTTAAGTTGCTTCCATGTCCTGGCTATTGTAAATAGAGCTGCAATGAACATTGTGGTACATGACTCTCTTTGAATTATGGTTTTCTCAGGGTATATGCCCAGTAGTGGGATTGCTGGGTCATATGGTATTACTATTTTTAGTTTTTTAAGGACCCTCCATACTGTTCTCCACACTGGCTGTATCAATTTATATTCCCACCAACACTGCAAGAGGATTCCCTTTTCTCCACACCCTCTCCAGCATTTATTGTTTGTAGATTTTCTGCTGATGGCCATTCTGACCAGTGTTAGTTGATACCTCATTGTAGTTTTGATCTGCATTTCTCTAATGATTAGTGATGTTGAGCATCCTTTCATGTGCTTGTTGGCAATCTGTATATCTTCCTTGGAGAAATGTCTATTTGGATCTTCTGCCCATTTTTGGATTGGGTTGTTTGTTTTTTTGATATTGAGCTGCATGAGCTGCTTGTATATTTTGGAGATTAATCCTTTGCCCGTTGCTTTGTTGGCAAATATTTCTCCCATTCTGAAGGTTGTCTTTTCATCTCATTTATGGTTTCCCTTACTGTGCAAAAGCTTTTAGGTTTCACTAGGTCTCATTTGTTAATTTTTGCTTTTATTTCCATTTCTCTAGGAGGTGGGTCAAAAAGGATCTTGCTGTGATTTCTGTCATAGAGTGTTCTGCCTATGTTTTCCTCTAAGAGTTTTACAGTGTCTGGCCTTACATTTACGTCTTTAATCCATTTTGAGTTTATTTTTCAGTATGGTGTTAGGGAGTGTTCTAATTTCATTCTTTTACATGTAGCTGTCCAGTTTTCCCAGCACCACTTATTGAAGAGGCTGTCTTTTCTCCATTGTATATTCTTGCCGCCTTTATCAAAGATAAGGGGACCATATGTGTATGGGTTCATCTCTGGGCTTTCTATCCTGTTCCACTGATCTATATTTCTATTTTTGTGCCATTACCATACTGTCTTGATTACTGTAGCTTTGTAGTATAGTCTGAAGTCCAGGAGCCTGATTCCTCCAGCTCCATTTTTTTTCTCAAGATTGCTTTGGCTATTCAGGGTCTTTTGCGTTTCCATATAAATTGTGAATTTTTTTGTTCTAATTCTGTGAAAAATGCCATTGGTAGTTTGATAGGGATTGCACTCAATCTGTAGATTGCTTTGGGTAGTACAGTCATTGCCACAATGTTGATTCTTCCAATCCAAGTACCTGGTATATCTCTCCATCTCATTGTATCATCTTTAATTTATTTCATCAGTGTCTTATAGTTTTCTGCATACAGGTCTTTTGCCTCCATAGGTAGGTTTATTCTAGGTATTTTATTCTTTCTGTGGCAATGGTAAATGGGAGTGTTTCCTTAATTTCTCTTTCTGATTTTTCATCATTTGTTTATAGGAATGCAAGAGATTTCTGTGCATTAATTTTGTATCCTTCTTCTTTACCAAATCCATTGATTCGCTCTAGTAGTTTTCTAGTAGTTTTCTTTAGGATTCTTTATGTATAGCATCATGTCACTTGCAAACAGTGACAGCTTTACTTCTTCTTTTCTGATTTGGATTCTTTTTATTTCTTTTTCTTCTCTGATTGCTGTGGCTAACACGTCCAAAACTATGTTGAATAATAGTGGTGAGAGTGCGCAACCTTGTCTTGTTCCTGATCCTAGAGGAAGTGGTTTTACTTTTTCACCATTGAGAATGATGTCTGCTGCGAGTTTGTCATATATGGCCTTTATTATGTTGAGGTAGGTTCCCTGTATGTCTACTTTCTGGAGAGTTTTTATCACAAATGGGTGTTGAATATTGTTGAATCCTTTTTCAGTATCTATTGAGTTGATCATATGGTTTTTCTCCTTCAGTTTGTTAATATGGTGTATGACATTGATTGATTTGTGTATATTGAAACCTAGCAATCTTGGGATAAAGCCCACTTGATCATGGTGTATGATCCTTTTAATGTGCTGCTGGATTCTGTTTGCTAGTATTTTGTTAAGGATTTTCACATCTATGTTCATCAGTGATATTGGCCTATAGTTTTCTTTTTGTGTGATGTCTTTGTCTGGTATTGGTATCAGGGTGATGGTGGCCTTGTAAAATGAGTTTGAGAGTGTCCCTACCTCTGCTATATTTTGGAAGAGTTTGAGAAGTATAGGTGTTAACTCTTCTCCAAATGTTTCAAGGAATTCACCTGTGAGACCATCTGGTCCTGGGCTTTTGTTGTTGGAAGATTTTTAATCACAGTTTCAATTTCTGTGCTTATGATTGGTCTGCTTATATTTTCTATTTCTTCCTGGTACACTCTCGGAAGGTTGTGCTCTTCTAAGAATTTGTCCATTTCTTCCAGGTTGTCCATTTTATTGGCATAGAGTTGCTTGTAGTAATCTCTCATGATCCTTTGTATTGCTGCAGTGTCAGTTGTCATTTCTCCTTTTTCACTTGTAATTCTGTTGATTTGAGTCTTCTTCCTTTTTTTCTTGATGAGTCTGGCTAATGGTTTATCAATTTTGTTTATCTTCTCAAAGAACCAGCTTTTAGTTTTATTGATCTTTGCTATCATTTCCTTAATCTCTTTTCCATTTATTTCTTATCTGATCTTTATGATTTCTTTCCTCTGCTAACTTTGGCGTTTTTTTTGTTTTTCTTTCTCTAATTGCTTTAGGTGCAAGGTTAGGTTGTTTAGTTGAGATATTTCTTGTTTCTTGAGGTGGGATTGTATTGCTATAACCTTCCCTCTTAGAACTGCTTTTGCTGCATCCCATAGGTTCTGGGTCATCGTGTTATCATTGTCATTTGTTTCTAGGTCATTTTTTATTTCCTCTTTGATTTCTTCAGTGATATCTTGGTTATTAAGTAGTTTATTGTTTAGCTTCCATGTGTTTATATTTTTTACAGATTTTTTTCCTGTAATTGATATCTAGTCTCATAGAATTGTGGTCCAAAAAGATACTTGATATAATTTCAATTTTCTTAAATTCACCAAGGCTTGATTTGTGGCCCAAGATATGACCTATCCTGGAGAATGTTCCATGAGCACTTGAGAAGAAAGTATATTCTGTTGTTTTTGGATGGAATGTCCTGTAAATATCAATTAAGTCCATCTTGTTTAATGTGTCATTTAAAGCTTGTGTTTCCTTAATTATTTTCATTTTGGATGATCTGTCCATTGGTGAAAGTGGGGTACAGTCCCCTACTATTACTGTGTTACTATTGATTTCCCCTTTTATGGTTGTTAGCATTTGCCTTATGTATTGAGGTGCTCCTATGTTGGGTGCATAAGTATTTACAATTGTTATATCTTCTTGGATTGATCCCTTGACCATTATGTAGTGTCCTTCTTTGTCTCTTGTAATAGTCTTTATTTTAAAGTCTATTTTGTCTGATATGAGTTTTGCTACCCCAGCTTTCTTTTGATTTCCATTTGCATAGATGATCTTTTTCCATCCTCTCACTCCTGGTCTGTATGTGTCTCTACATCTTAAGTGGGTCTGTTGTACACAGCATATATACGGGTCTTGTTTTTGTATCCATTCAGCCAGTCTATGTCTTTTGCTTGGAGTATTTAATCCATTTACATTTAAGGTAGTTATCGATATGTATGTTTCTACTGCCATTTTCTTTACTGGTTTGGGTTTGTTTTTGTAGGTCTTTTCCTTCTCTGTGTTTCCTGCCTAGAGAAGTTCCTTTAGCATTTGTTGTAAAGTTGATTTTGTGGTGCTGAATTCTGTTAACTTTTGCTTGTCTAAAAAGGTTCTTATTTGCCTGTCAAATCTGAATGAGATCCTTGCTGGGTAATCTTGTTTGTAGGTTTTTCCCCTTCATCACTTAAAATACGTCCTGCCACTCTCTTCTGGCTTGCAGAGTTTCTGCTGAAAGAACAGCTGTTAACCTTATGGGGATTCCCTTATCTGATATTTGTTGCTTTTCCCTTGCTGCTTTTAATATTTTTTCTTTGTATTTAATTTTTGATTGTTTGATTAATATGTGTCTTGGCGTGTTTCTCCTTGGATTTATCCTGTATGGGACTCTCTGATTTTGCTGGACTTGATTAACTATTTCCTTTCCCATGTTAGGGAAGTTTTCAACTATAATCTCTTCAAATATTTTCTCAGACACTTTCTTTTTCTCTTCTTCTTCTGGGACCCCTATAATTCAAATATTGGTGCATTTAATGTTGTCCCAGGGGTCTTTGAGACTCTCCTCAATTCTTTTCATTATTTTTTTCTTTATTCTGCTCTGTGGTAGTTATTTCCACTATTTCACCTTCCAGGTCACTTATCCATTCTTCTGCCTCAGTTAGTCTGCTATTGATTCCTTCTAGAGAATTTTAAATTTCATTTATTATGTTGTTCATCATTTGTTTGCTCATTAGTTCTTGTAGGTCCTTATTAAACGTTTCTTGTATTTTCCCCATTCTATTTCCAAGATTTTGGATCATCTTTGCTGTCATTACTCTGAATTCTTTTTCAGGTAGACTGCCTATTTCCTCTTCATTCGTTTGGTCTGGTGGGTTTTTACCTTGCTCCTTCCTCTGCTGAATATTTCTCTGTCTTCTCATTTTGTTTAACTTACTGTGTTTGGGGTCTCCTTTTCTCAGGATGCCAGTTCGTAGTTCCCATGGTTTTTGGTGTCTGTCCCCAGTGAGTGAGGTTGGCTCAGTGGGTTTTGTAGGCTTCCTGGTGGAGGGGACTGGTGCCTGTGTTCTGGTGGGTAGGGCTAGATCTTATCTTTCTGGTGGGCAGGGCCACGTCCAGTGGTGTGTATTTGCATGTCTGTGAACTTAGTATGATTTTAGGCAGCCTCTCTGCCAATGGGTGGGCTTTTGCTCCTGTCTTGCTAGTTGACTGGCATGGGGCATCCAGGACTGGAACTTGCTGGCTGTTGGGTGGAGCTGGGTCTTAGCACTGAGACAGAGATCTCTGGGAGAGGTCTCACCTATTGACATTACATGGGGCCAGGAGGTCACTGGTGGTCCAATATCCTGAACTCGTCTCTCCCACCTCAAAGACTCAGGCCTGACACCCGGCCAGAGCACCAAGCCCCTCTCAGCCACAGGGCTCAGAAGAAAAGGGAGAAAAAAAAAAAAGAAAAAAAAATTTAAATAAAAAAAAGTAATAAAAAAAAGAAGAAGAGAGCAACCAAACCAGTAAACAAATCCACCACTGATAACAAGTGCTAAAAACTATCCTAAGGTAAACATAAAAATCAGAAACAAAATCAGTCGCAGACAGTAAACCCCAAGTCTAAGTTGCTCCCAACGTCCACCACCTCAATTTTGGGATGATTCGTTGTTATTTCAGGTATTCCACAGATGCAGCATACTTCAAGTTGATTGTGGCGATTTAATCTGCTGCTCCTGAGGCTGTACAGAGAAATGTCCCTTTCTCTTCGTTTGCACAGCTTTTGGGGTTCAGCTTTGGTTTTGGGAGCACCTCTGCATGTAGGTTGCCCTCAGGCATCTGTTCCCACCCAGACAGGACAGGGTTAAAGCAGCAGCTGATTAGGGGGCTCTGGCTCACTCATGCTGGGGGCAAGAGAGGGGTAAGGTAGTTATAATTGGAATGCGTGGCAAGCCTGCCTGTGGCAGCGATACTCAAATGATGTTGCAACAGCCTAAGGCACTCTGTGTGTTCCCCCAGGGAACTTGTCCCTGGATCACAAGTCCCTGGCAGAGGCATGTTTCACAGGTTCCAAGGGGGGTGTGGACAGTGACCTGTGCTTCACACAGGATTCTTGGTGGTTGCAGCAATGTTAGCGTTTCATGCAATCTCTGGTGTCCAAGCTGATAGCCGTGGCTTGCACCATCTCTGAAGCTTGTTTAGGTGCTGTTCTGCCTTCTGTGGGCAGACAGGGAAAGAATCCCCTATCCTCACGCACCCTAAAACAATGGTCTCTTGCCTTTCAGGCAGGTCCAGACTTTTCCCCAGACTCTCTTCCAGCTAGCTCTGGAGCTCTAGCCCCCTTCAGGCTGTGTTCATGCAGACAACCCCCGTCCTCTCCCTGGGGTCTGACTTCCAAATCTCGAGAATCAGCTACCTGCCCCCACTTGCCCTGGCAGGTGAGCAGAGAAACCTCTCAGGCTGATGAGTGCTGGTCAGCACCGATCCTCTGTACGGGAATCTCTCCGCTTTGCCCTTTGTACCCCTGTTGCTGTGCTCTGCTCCATGGCTCCGAAGCTTCCCTCCTGCCCGTCCCCCATCTCTGCCAGTGAAGGGGCTTCCTAGTGTGTGGAAACTTTTCCTCCTTCACAGCTCCCTCCCAGAGGTGCAGGTCCTGTCCCTATTCTTTTGCCTCTGTTTTTTTCTTTTTTCTTTTGCCCTACCCAGGTACATGGGGATTTTCTTGCCTTTTGGGAAGTCTGAGGTCCTCTGCCAGCGTTCAATAGGTGTTCTATAGGAGCTGCTCCACATGTAGATGTATTTTTGATGTATTTGTGGGGAGGAAGGTGATCTCCACATCTTATTCCTCCACCATCTTGAAAGTCCCCATAACTGTGTAATTCTAAACCTTTATTAATGCCACAACACAACTTTATAATATTGTCCTACACTCTTTGTAGTCTTAAACTCAGGATAAATATATAGGAATTAGTAAGTGATTCATCAGTTTTTCTCGAGAAATAGCTATGACTAGAGTAGTAGCTAGTTAGTTAGTTTCCCGGTTTAGCATGCTCTGCTAACTAAGCTTGATCCAGATTATACCTCTATAGCCGATGAGTTACACATGTTGCTTCATTCTAGGGTCTCATGATCTACATGGAAAGCCACTGCATGTGTATGTTTGCATGTGTTAATGTGTTGCTGATCAAAACAGCTGAGAACGTTTAGCTGCATCAATGAAAATCCATCACTAGGAATAGAAAAGTCAATTTTAACTACTAATTATGGCCCAGCAGCTTCATTTTTGCACACAGAAAAAAGTTATTGAAATTGACAAAAGAAAGAAAAAATATGGTCTGTATAACAATTTAAAATCTGACACAGGATGAAAAATGTACGGAGGTTGGTTAATCACAAAACTATATACAAACAAAATAACAGCAATATAAAATACAGAGGCAACACTGGCTCTCTTGTACAGAGATTATGTGAGTGGGGACAAGAAAAGCCATTATTCTCTAGACTGCTCTTACTCTCCTCTACATTCATTGGTGACTACATCTCAGGACTTTATCCATCACAAATACATATGTTTCCTATTACAATCATGATTCAGCACATATAAGAAGGACATAGTTTCATATATTACCACAGGACAGGAAATTATTTTCAACATATAGATTATCCCAATAACTTTTTATTTGTATGTTTTTGACATCATGATGGTTTTATTTTTGCCTTCAACTTTATAGGTTTGAGTGTGGTTTTTAGCGATTAGTGTGTAAGAATAGGGTTAGGGAGGGAGCAAGATTAATAATTAATTACACTGAGATTATTACCCATTAATCAACTCATTTAATACAGGTGGGGTTTAGAATTATTGATGCTTTGTTCTCTGATATTGTATGCAAAGAACCTGGTTTCTTGCCTAACCCGTAGCAGCATGATATCAATGACTGTTAATTCCTTTTATTTCTACCTTCATGTGTTTTTACAGGGTGAAAGATTTCATTGGGCTTTGTTTTAAAAGGAAGTGGTTCAGCAATATTCTGCAGCATTTATTTCAAATTCTCATTCATTCTACAAATAATTATGGAATTGTTATTATGTGCCAGTTCTTATTACATTGGTGCAGTCTATATGGCTCAGCCTAGACAATTAAATGAGGCATTGCAATGTGGTATTGTGGACATTAACAGAGATAGGAAAGGGATACTATGCCCACTTTAAAATAGTCTCAGAAGAGGGTTGGGGTCAGAGACCATCAAGTTGGAGAGAAAAGACAGTGTAAATACCTACAGAAAGGGAAGAAAGCATGGAACATTCAGGGAGCTGAAAGTGCTCAAAAGGATTCTAGGAACTAAATGGATTTTGTGAAAGTCACATTTCAACGGTATACATATAAAGATCAACCAAGATCCAAAATTGCCAAATATGAGAAATCTGGATTAGCTGTAAAAATATAATTTTCTACATGAAAAGAGGTTATGTGGTTTATTAAACTATGGGTAAACTTGTGCCATGTGAACATCCGGTTGTGACATAGCTAAATAAATGGTTTTTCGGGAAAGTAAATCTAAAACCTCACATTATCCGTTTTTAGAAATTACTCTTCTTATTACAGGAGGTAATTGAAATATTACTTATTAAATTATCCCATAATTTTTCCTTAATAAAATAAAAAAATTAATAAAAATATTTCAAACTGATATATTATGTTCACATTAATTATTTTATAGTATTTCTTTACTAAATCAATTTATTCTTCACTGAACTGGTAATACCCTTCATACTAAATTTTTCTTGGTATAATTTAGTTTAAGTCAGTCTAATGCTAAATGATGCTTGTTAGCAGCTGAAGGGGCATATTGGATACTGAATAAGCTGAAAGGGATGCTGCCATTTTTTAGAATGCACATTAACAAAGAGTTTACAGGTCAAGAATACTTATGTTTGTGCATAGAAACAAAATAATCTCTTTAGAAGTATATTTGTTTAGCTATAACTTTGTGATGTTAGATGTTTACTGAAAACACTGCCATGCAGAAAATCACAAAGATATTTTTAGCATAATTTCTTCAAAATCTTTTCCTTTGCACTTCTAATATTTTCTGAGGAAGATAAAAGGCACATTAACTAACTTTCTAAGTAAGAAAAAATACCAGGTAAAGGAATCCATTTTCATATTAATTTGAAAGCTTACATTTGGGCCCACCAAACAATATTTAAGTCATGAGAGTTTCTGAGCATGATTGAAACAATCCTCTTTTTTCTTTTTTGGAAACAATCCTTTTTCATACTTTAACCTTTATATCTTGATGAAAATCTTCAAATTATTAAACTTCAAATTATTTTTCTTATTGGCATTTTTCCTTAATCTTATTATTGGGCTTACAGAAAATTCTAACTTCTTGCTTCTGTCTATTGCATCAAAATTGAAAAAGCAGAACAAAGAAAATCATTATGATTTGAGAATGATTTTTCATTCAGTAAATGGATTTTACCTCCAACAAATCAAAATGAAGAATGACGACTTTCTGGAACATTTAAAAGACTAAGTACCCACAGAGTAAAGTTAAAACCAGCAAAGTGGAGAATGGATAATATAATTTATGACACATATCCTAAAACACAGAAGATTTGCAATATAAGAGAAAAAAAGTCTAACCAATAGCTGACTGGCAAGGGTACAATATATGCCACAGAAAAACAAAAAGCAGTTATTTATGATTTCTCAAGTTGCTTATCTTGTAAGTCCAATGTGTTCATTAAGAATTAAATATTAATTCAATAATGCTGACTGGTAAAATTCAATGTAGCAAATATGAGTTGCCCCAGGTAAACCCACTGACTGGTGGCAGGTGAAATTAGATGATGGAAAGTAAGATAAAATTTGTACTTAACTCAAAAAGCTTTTTTCTTTCTTTTAAATTCAAGTTATGAGTAAAGGCAGCCAAGATACCAGATTCTGCATTTAGCCCTCTGCCAAACCTTCAGCTAAAAGCAGTGAAGCTATGTTCAAAAGCACCATTGCCTCAGACCAGCATTATGGTCACCCTGTGTATTTGTGAGCAGGTTGGGAGGGGCACAGAAAAGAAGGCAGAACCCAGCTAGCTCTCCCTCAGTTTAAAACATGAACAAACCCAGGATTTTTACAGCTAATGCGCTAGGCTCTAAAAATTAGTGTTCTGGAGAAGTCTACAAGTAATGTGCATGTAAAGGGAAAATGTAAATATAAACTGTCCATGACCTATATATATCCCTTCCTTTTTTATAGCTGGACAAAAGACATTATCATTTGTGAGTATGACTTCCATAAAAATTTCTACCAAAACAATTATTAATGTCAAAGCAAAAGTAACCATGACTTTTATGTGGACAAATAGGAAAAATTTTAACTCAGGCATTAATTTGGAATTTGAGAATCTGAAACAATTTGAGTTTACTTTTGAAATAATGTTAAGAAAAGCTCTGATGAATAGTGCAGTATGTTAGAAATAATAGTGGAATGAATAGGAACCCTAACGTTTAATCCTAACTCTAACACTTTCTGGATGTGTGAATTTGGGTTACCTAAACATTTTTGTGCAAGAAATCCATTATCTTCACTAACCCTAGAGAATGGTACATATTGAGCCATCAGAAAATGGTTGATTGAAAGCTCTTTCTAAACAATACTGTTTGGCAAATGTAAACAAATTCATATTTTAAAAAGGTAAATATCAGCACTTAAAAGACAAATTTTCAAATTGTGCTCTAGAAACAGTTTGCATTCAAACAATGAATGGACCGATGGATAATTACAGAAATATATAAATAATTTTTCATGTGATAGTTCATATAAATTGCCTCTGGAAGCATTTACATTTGAGGAATAAAAAATTATTTTAAAATGTTTTGTTATATATTCACTAAGTCACTATAATTATCGAAAGCATGTTTCTATTTTGGGTAGTAATTACAGTGATGTGGTTTTTTTTTAAACCAACATCAATAATGATGTAGATCAAAATGACTCAGAAATGTTATTACGTATTTCTGATGATCATTGGCAGGTCACAACAATCTGTTTAACATGGAAGGATATATATTTAGTTACCATAGAGAAATCATGTGTTAAAAGAGAAAACGGTTACAATTATTACATTTAGTAGAATACAATTAAAAGCTTTTCTGTCTGAAATCAGCCTTCACTGTCTTCTAGAACAGCTTTAGATGGAGAAATAAATACTCACATAAAAATTTCTTTTTAATGGGAAGGGGTTGAGGGAGACTTTTTTCAATAGCAGAATAATACTTCCTAATAATGTAGCAATAATACACTTTCCTAAAGCATGCTAGGGGACTTCCCCGGCGGTCCAGTGGTTAAGAATCCAAGCTTCCACTGCAGTGGGCATGGGTTCATCCCTGGTGGGAGAACTGAGATCCCATATGCCTACACAACATGCCCAAATAAATAAATAAATAAATAAAAGCATGCTAGCCAGAGTAATTCAGCAATCTGAGAGAAAGGAATATTTATTTTATGTAAAACCGCGTAAGAAAATACGACTAGCTAAGCCATAAATAAAACACAGTGTTTCTATTGTAACATCTAAGGGTTAGGTGAATCCCAAAATGCATTATACAATACGAATTCCAAACTACATTTAGAGAAAAACAAAAGGTAGAAATCTGAAAATGCTGCATTGTTAAAAGGCAGAGTAAGTCTCCATTAGTTGAAAAGTTTGAGCACAGATGAACATTCATGCTTTATTACAAAATTAGTTTATCAACACTGAGATCAGAATGCTGAATGAGCTGAACAAAAGTTCAAAAATCTTTGCAGACTAAAAGTTATCCAAAACTCTAGAAAGCTGTCTAAATTGGTGCACCTGGAGCTATAATGGTAGTTAAAATTCATGGAGAAATTTCTATATGCTGGGTACTGTGTTAAGCAGGAAACTTTTGGAGGAAGTTCTGGATATTTCTTCTTTTTCAGAGATGAGGAAGCTGAAGTACCTTGGTAAAATGTATAACAGCTATGAAGTGGCAGATCTTGGACTCAAATCCTGACCTTAAGTGTGACACTATATTACCCCTGTATTGTACATATACTGATCTGCTTTTTAATGCTTGTTTACAATAAAAAGACAGCAATGCCCCTATTTCTAACTGAATGTAAATAAAGAAGACATTAGTTTGCATAGGCAGTTGACTGCATTTGAGAACATTTTTTAAAAAGACTGACTCAAAATTTTAAATGATATGGCATTAAAAAACTGTATATAATTAATTTAAATCAGTTAGTTATATTAATTATTTACAATTGCCAATTTTTGCCAAATTTCACTGATTGGTGTTAACAAATTGAATTATGAAAATTTGAAAGTATAAATTGAGTTATATTTAAAATATGAGAAACTACTGTAATGAACACGTTAGGTTGTTTGAAAGTGTCATTCATGCAAGCTTTAAAAAATGTTAAGAATTTACCTGTGGCTTACAAGAAGCAAGTCAATAACTGGATGGAGAACATTTTGTTCAGTTTGGTTTAGTTTCTTTGTCTTATACAGGAAGTGAAATACTATTATCACATTACTTGGTACAAGCCAAGGAAAAGGAACTAAGTCTACTGCTGGAGAGTTTTAGGCTTTTTCCTGAGGAAGTTCGTTGTTTCTAAATTATTTTTAATGGACATATTTATTCATTAATTACAGGTTCACATGCAGTTGTAAGAAATAATGCAGTGTTCTCATGCATGTTTTTCCCAGCTTCCTCCAATCATAACATTTTGCAAAACCTTAGTATAATACCACAACCAGGATGCTGACATTGATACAATCCACTAATCTTACTCAGATTTCCCCAGGTGAATTTGTAATCATGTGCAGTGCATGTATTAAGTTATATACAATTTTATCATCTGTGTAGGTTGATGTATCTACCACCACAGTCAAGATACTGAACAGTTCCCACACCACAAGGAGAATCCCTGTGTTGCCATTTTATAACCGTGCCCAGCCCATCTCCTTCCTTCCCAAATCCCAGGCATCTACCAGACTATCCTCCATTTCTAAAAATCTGTCATTCAAACATGTTGTAGAAATGGAATCACAACATGTAATCTTGGGATTGGCGTTTTTTCACTCAGCATAATTCCCTGAAGATTCATTTGATTTGTTACACATGTATCACCAGTGTGTTCCTTTTCATTGCTCACCAGTATTCCATGGTATGGATATACCACAGTTGGACCATTCACCCATTGAAAGACATCTGGGCTGTTTCCAGGTTTGGGCATTACTAATAACGCTGTTATGAATAATTATATACAAGTTGTTGTGTGAACATAAATTTTAATCTCTCTGGAATAAATAGTAGTGCAAATGCTGGGTCATGTGGTTGCTAGATATTTAGTTTTTTATGAAATTGTCAAACTGTTTTTCAGGATGGATTTACCATTTTACATTCCCAACAACAACATAGGGTGCTCCAATTTCTCCATATCCTCCCTAGCATTTGGTGTTGTTAGTGTTTTGTTTTGTTTTTTAATTTTAGCCATTCTGATAAGTATGTAGTGATATAACTTTGTAGTTTGAATTTGCATTTCCCTAATGGCTAATAATGTCAAATATATTTTCATATGGTTATTAGTGTAATAACTGTTCATATCTTTTGTCCATTTTCTAATTGAATTATTTATACCTTTTAGTGATGAATTTGAGATTTCTTTATATAATATAGACACTAGTCTTTCAACAGATATACGGTTTGCAAGTATTTTCTTTCAGTCTGAAGCTTGTCTTCTATCCTCTTCAGGTGGGCTTTCCAGAACAGTTTTAAATTTTGATGAGATTCAACTTATCAATTTTTCCTTTAATGGATTGTGCTTCTGTGTGATATCTAAGAACTCTTCCATAGTCCAAGATCCTGAAGATTTTTCTAAGTTTCTTTTTGTAAAAATTTTATAGTTTTACATTTTCATTTAAGTCTATGATCCATCTTGAATTAATTTTTATATCATATAGGTTAAGGTCAAAGTTAATTTTTTGCTTCTGAATACCGAATTGCTCCAGTACCATTTGTTGAAAAGGCTATATTTTCCCTTTGAGTTGCATTTGCACTTTGTCAAAAATCACTTGAACATATTTGTATGGGCCTATTTTTGAATCCTGTATTCTGTTTCATTGATCTCTGTTTCTACCCTTCTACCAATATCACACTGTATAACCCTTAACATTTAGTAGAGTAATTCTTCCCACTTTATTCTTCTTTTCAATATGCTTTTAGCTATACTAGGTCCAGTGCCTTTCCATGTAAAATTTTAAGTGAGTTTATCTATATCTAAAAAAAACAAAAAAACAAAAAAATAAAAAAAAAACAAAAAAAAACTGGAGGATTTTGATAGGAATTGTGTGAAACCCATATATCAATTTGGAGAATTGCTATTTTTACTGTGTTGAGTCTTCTAATCCACAAACATGGTACATCTCTTAATTTATTTAGGTCTTCTTTGATTTCTTTCATCAGCATTTTGTAGCTTTCAGCATACAAATCTTGCACATGTTTCATTAGATTTAGATCTCAGAATTTCATATATTTTGGATATAATATAAATGGTATCGTATTTCTAATTTTGGTGTCTATGTGTTCATCACTACTATATATAAATACAATTAATTTGGCATGCTTATCTTGTATCCTGTGACCATGCTGAACTCACTTATTCTAAGATTTTTTTTTGGTAGAGTCCTCAGGATTTTCTATGTAGACAATTATGTCATCTGTGAATAGATATAGCTTTATGTATTTATTTCTAATCTGCATGCTTTTAATTTCTTTTTCTTACCATATTACAATTTCTAGGACTTCCAGTACTATATTGAATAAGAGTGGTGAGAGAGAACAGCCTTGCTTTGTTTCTAAAGTTAAAGAAGGAAGCCTTCAGTCTTTTACCATTAAGTACATTAAGTATGTTAACTATAGGGTTCTGTTTTTGGTTTTTTGGTTTGCTTGTTTTGTTTTTTGGGGTGTTTTTTGTTTTTCTTTTTTGGTAGGAGCTCTTAATCAAGCTTAGGTAATTCTCCTTTATTCCTAATTCACTATTTTTTTTTTTTATCATGAATGGAGGTCAGGTATTGTCAAGCTTTTTTCTGTGATAACATGATCATGTGATTTTTTTCCCTTTAGCTTGTTGATATGGTGAACTAGATGGATTGACTTTTCCAAAGTTGAACCAGCATTATATACCTGGAAAAAAATCCCACTTGGTCATGGTGTATAATTATCTGTATACATTGTTGAATTCTGCCTACTAACATTCTGTTGAAGATTTTTGTGTCTAAGTTCATAAGAGATATTGGTCAGTAGGTTCATATTTTTGTCCTGCCATTGTCTGGTTTTGGTATCCAGATAATATTGGCCTCATAAAAAATAAGCTGGGAAGTGTACCCCCCTCTTCCATTTTCTGAAACAACTTGTATAAAACTGGTGTAATTCTTTACATGTTTAGTAGAATTCTCCAGTTAATCCATATGGGCCTGAAGATTTCTTTTACAGAAGCTTTTAAACTATGAATTCAATTTATTTTATGGTTATAAGTCTATTTAAATTATCAATTTCATCTTCATTGAGTTTTGTCAATTTGAGATTTTTGAGAAATTGGTTCATTTGTTCTAAGTCATCAAATTTATGAGTAAAGTTGTCCATAGTATGCCCTGATTATCTTCTTAAGGGCTGCACAATCTGTAACAATTATCCCCTATTTTATTCTTTATATTTGTTAGCATGTTTTCTTTCTTTTTATTAATGTCAGTCTTGCTAAGCGTTTATCAATCTTACTGATTTTCTTAAGAAGCAGGTTTTGTTTCATTTATTTTTTCTCTACTGTGTTCCTATTTTCAATTCCATTGAAATATGCTCTTTATTATTTCCTTCTTTCATTTTGTTTTAGGTTTACTTCGCTCTTCTTTTTCTAGTTTCTTGAGATAGGAACTTAGGATATTGATTTTAGACTTTTATTCCCTACTAATATGTATTCAGTGGTATGACTTTCTATTCATCATTGCTTTAGCTGAATTCCACAAATTTTAATATGCTGCTTTTTTGTTTATATCCATACCTGTATATTTTCTTATTTCCTTTTTGACTTCCTTTTCGACCCATGGATTCTTTAGAAGTATGCTGTTTAATTTCCATGTGTTTACAGATTTTCTTGTTGTCATTATGTTATTGCTATTTAATTTGATTTTATTATGGAAAGAAAACATATTCTCTATGATTTCAACTCTGTTAAATTTTTGAGGTTTGTTTTCTAGCACAGGACATAGTTTATCTCAGTGAATGTTCCACGGATACTTGAAAAAATTCTGTACTGTTGTTGGGTGGAGTCTTCTTCATATGCCAATTAGATCCCATTGGTTGACAGTATTAATAAAATACTCTATATCCTTGCTGACTTTTCTGTCTAGTGTTTCTATCAGTTGCTGAGAGGGGGTGTTGAAGTCTCTAGTTATAATTGCCTATTTATCTACTTCTCCTTTCAGCTCTATGAGATTTTATTTCCTGTCTATTGAGACTCTGTTTATTAATATATAAAAATTTAGAATCATTAATTCTTGTGGATTAATCATTTCATCATTATGCAATATCTATCTTTTTGTCTCTAGTAATTTTATTCTCTGTGAAATCTACTTTTTCAGGTATTAATATAGCTATTCCTAATTTTTTATTAATGTTTGTATGGTGTATCTTTAGGCATCCTTTTACCTTCATCTATTTTGCCTTTAAGTCAAAAGTGACTTTCCTGTAAGCAGTAATATGTAAGTCATGTTTTTATTATTTTCTCTGCAATTTCTGCATTTTTATTGGTAGGTTTAAGATATTTATATAAGGTAATTGTTATATGTTAATACTTACATCTGCCATCTCATTATATATTTTCTATTTGGTTCTTTTTATTCTGTTCCTTTGTTCTTGCCTGCCTTCTGGCAATTAAACAATTTTGGGAGCCCATCTTGATTTATTTATAGTGTTTGAGTATATTTTTGCATAATTTTTAGAGACTCTGCTCTGTATATTTTACATATAGAAATAGATGATATAGATATAGATATCAATGATAGATATAGGAATAGAAATAGAAATATAGATAAATAGCTGTGTAACTTATAGTCTACTGAGATCAACATCTACGACATCAGATGAAGTGTGGAAACCTCACCTCCATTTAGGTCTCTTTTCCTTCCCCCAGTTTTAAATATAATTGTCTTGAGTATCAGATGATCATATAACTTTTGTTTTAATGATAAATATAATTGACAAAGCTCAGGAGGAAAAAGATAGCCTTATGTTTGTACCTCTATTTCTGCTCTTTCCATTGTTCCTTCTTCCATCCAGATGCTACAAGGTTCCTTCTTTTTATCATTTCCTTTCTTTAAAATAACTTCCTTTAGGCAATCTTTAAGGGAAAATACTCTAGTAAGAGATCTTTAATTTTCTTTCACCTGAGAATGTTTTTATTTCCCCTTTATTATTTATTCCCCATGAGTATAGACTTGATGGATATAGAATTTGTGGTTAACAGTTGTTTCCTTTTAGCACTTATAGAATATTATGCCACTTCCTTCTTGTCTCCATGGTTTCAGATAAGAAATCTGCTGCCAATTGATTTAGGATTCCCTACAGGTAATGCTATTTCTCCCTGATTCCTTTTAAGTTTTTTAAAAACTTATCTTTAGTTTTAAAATTTTAATTAAGATATTTCTTGGCATGTGCTTCCTCAGGTTTATCTGTTTGGGGTTCACTCAGCTTATCATATCTGTAGGTTTATGTCTTTCACCAAATTTGGGGAGTTTTAGCCATTATTTCTTTGAATTCTCTTTCAGCCCCACTTTCTCTCGCCTCCTTCTGGTACCCTGACAATATGAATGCTGGATCATTTGCTCTCATGCCACAGGACCCTGCCTCTGTCTTTTTCTTTTTTCTTTTTTTTTTCCTCAGTCTATTTTCTCTCTGCTGTTTAGAATTGATAAGTTCTATTATTCTGTCTTCAAATTTACTAACTTACCTTCTGTTATCTCCACCCTACTATTAAACCCACACAGTGAGTTTTTAATTTCTCTTACCGTATTTTTGTTAAGGTTCCATTTGGGTCCTTTTTATAATTTCTATTTCTTTAGTAATATTTTATATTTTTTGCTTCAGGAGAATTTGCAATTGGTTATTAAAGCATTTTTATAATGTTGCATACAATACGTGTCAAATAATGCCAACATCTCATTCATCTTAACGTTGACATCAGTTAATTGTCTTTCCTCATTCAAGTTGTGATTTTCTTGGTCTTTGGTATGATGAATGGATTTTTATTGTATCCTGAACATTCATCTGTTATTTAGGAGACTCTGCATCCTATTTAAATCTTTTATTTTAGCAGGCAGTCACCTTGTTTAGTTTTAGCACTTGTATTTTAGTTTAATTTTATAGGCTGTGGTTCTATAGCAGTTTAATTTTCAGGACCTTAGTGGTATTATTTTGGTTTTCTTCTGTACAGTTAACTTTTCTGGGGCTCCCATTGGTCCCTGCTGTTGGTGTCTGAGTATTTCTGGGTGTCTCCCCATGGTGGATGAGTCCAGTAGGATCCTCCTACCTGTGCTTGTCTGCTCTAATATCTTGATCTGTGGGGACAAAGAGGCTTCCCATACCATGTCACTTGCTGTGATTGGGTCTCTTTTTCTGGTTCTACCCACCTACCCTGATGTCTCTGGGTCAGGGAGGAAAGTATCATCCCAGAAGAGAAAGAAGCTTCCCAGACGAGACTACCTGCTGTAGTTGTCTCTCTTACTGGTTCTGCCTATCAGCTTCAGTATCTTTTGGTGGAAAGATAAGTCTTAGAGCCAGCAGGGAAGGAGACTCTCCTGGATGGTTTTTCTGGCAAGAGTCCCAGTTGATTCTCCTTTCTGGTGGTGTCACGCTCCGCTAGTGTCATCAGAGGGACTCCCATTGAATCGGGGGTAAATGAGCCTACTTAGGCTGCCTTCACATGCTATATTGGGGGTCTAGAAATGCCAGGTCTGAGCAGGCTTCCTCTTTTGGGTGGAAGGATGCAAGATGTTCTGCTGCTATACCATTTCTCTCTCCTGAGGTCTCAAGACAACTCGCCTTCTTAGCATTTTTTAGAGTTATGTTTTGATTGTTTCCTGTGCTTTATACTTGTGCTTTGCAGGGAGGAGCAAGGAAAATGGATCTATACTATTTTGTCCCAACTAGAAGTAATGACACAATTATATTTTGAAAAATTCATCCACAGTGTGGTGCAGGCAAAGGCTGGAATATAGCTCTGAATGAGAGCATCTGCTTTCTCAGAGAGGAACTATGCCCAGCCAGCTAGCAGGATCCTTCCCAGTTCATATACTCTCTACTCGATAGAAGGCTACCTTACAGCTCAGCTTCCCCAGGGGAGTGGAGCATCAAGAAACTGCTCACAGTAGCTCCTCCTTACCTCTTTTCTAGAACACATGGTCCATTCTAAATAATCTATGAAAAAATGGAAATCTACTTCCAGTCAACAACAGAGGCTGGGAATTATTTTAAAACCATTTTTTCTCTCTCCTTAATATGACATCATTGATTCAATACATGGATCAAAATGTGAGTCATTATAATAAATGTTAATCCAGATTGAATTATTATCCAGCCCCTTATTATAGTTTTTAATCTTACCCCCCAAAAAACACAATTTTTGCTATTGTTTGTGCTTGCAGCTCTACTCAAATAGGGAATAAATCAATGGATCTAATACTACATCTGATGAATGGTCAACATTTATTTTGATTGATACCAATATATATGCTTTGCAATAAGCTACTCCAAGTTGTACATGTACATATTCTTAAATAGGGATACTTCCCTACCCTCTATCAACTATGCATGCAAGATAAGTAAATGTGGTAAAGTGAATATGGAAGTCTGTCGTCTGTTGAGTCACTGATATATAAATCAGAGTCAGGGCTCTGAATGGTATCCAGTTGGAGAATACTGATGACAATAGCAGAGGAATTGGTTTTCTGGGGACCAGGAAGAAAAATGCTATATCCGTAGGGTCTATAATTAATTGTACTGAAAGGCAGCTATGTTATTGTATCCTGGCATGCAGCTGTATATGCTTACTTTAGGAATCCAAGAAAGAAAGATGACTTCTAGAGATTTTTTAAAAAAGCAAGTTGGGGGGACAGGCACTACAGAACTCAGCATCTGTTGAGCTCTATGCCCCACATCGTCAACATTAAGTCTCTATCTGTGTCTTAGGCGGCTCTGGCTGCCATAACAAAATACCACAGACAGGGTGGCTTAAACAATAGAATTTATATTCTCACAGTCTGGAAGCTGGAAGTCTAAAATCAGAGTGCCAGCATGATTGGTTTCTGGTGAAGATTCTTCCTATCTTGTATACAGCCACATTCTCACTGTGTCTTCACATAGCAGAGAGAGATAGAGAGCAAGCTCTTATCGCTCATGTCTCTTCTTATAAGGGCACTAATCCCATCATGAAGGACCCACCCTCATGACCTCCTCTGAACCTAGTTACAGTCAGCCCTCTGTACTCACAGGTTCCACATCTGCAGATTCAACCAACCACAAATCAAAAATATTAAAAAAAAAAAAAAAACTCCATAAAGTTCCAAAAAGCAAAACGTGAATTTGCACCAGCAACTATTTACATAGCATTGACATTGTATTAGGTATTATAAGTAATCTAGTGATGATTTAAAGTAAACAGGAGGATGTGCATGGGCTATATGCAAATACTATACCATTTTATATAAATGACTTGAGCATCCTTGGATTTTGGTATTTGCAAGGGGTCCTGCAACCAATCCCCCATGGATACCAAGGGATGATTGTATCTCTCAAAGGTTCCATTTCCAAACAGCATCACACTGGAGATTATACTTCAACATATGAGTTTTGACGGGACACAATTCAATCCATAGCAATCTGCAAATCTGTGGGTGCCTCCATGGGACATTATAGCAACTGTCATGCCTACGAACAATCCTGAATCATCAACACTAGATGAATTAGTGTTACCAGGCCCTCATTTAAATGTCAGTAAATTATAGTTTATATGTATATATAAACTTATAAATATTATAGTTTTTATGTATATATACATATTTTATTTATAGAAATACATTATAGGAAAACTCTGTACACTAAAAAAAGTAAAGATAAAATATTTGCAATATAAAAAGGAATTTTTACTACCCAGTAAACTCAAAGGATATGTTTTAGTAATGTCAATATATAATAAAGCAATTTTTTCTTTCCCTTTCAACTTGTTTATTTCTCTCTGCCTATAAGCATGTTCTGACATCCCCTTTCCAAATCAAACCCTCTACCAACCCTGATATCAACTTTAACTATTATTTCTCCATTACTAGGGCTTCTATCTGCAGCAATGGTCTTCTTTCCACCTTCCTCCCATATATCCCGTAACAGGATAAACTGATTCCAAAGTCGTAAAACTGATTTTTTTCAGATTTTCATGCACACACCATTGATCTTTTCTGTGTTAATTTGCTGACAGATGGGAGCAAATCCAGGCCTAAGCTGCCAAAGCCCTAGAAACATAACCAAAGAGTTGGTTATATTTTCTCCCCTTAACTCTCTAATAAACTCCAGACACACACACACACACACACACACACACACACACACACACACACACATCTCCAGTCTAAATCTTATTATGAGCAAACATAGTCAGATTGCCCCTAACATGTTCTGAACTTAGGCAAGAGCACAAATAGATGTCCTGCTTGGATCAAGGGAAACACACATATGTCTAGCTTGGAAGATGGATATAGGGAAGAAGTCTATGTAGGCACTGGATATAAGCTGATGAATTCTGAGGTTGCTGGAGCATGGTTTAGAATGGGGGGCCATGGGTTCAAGATGGACACATATCCTTAGACTCAGAAAATCTTCATATTGAGATGAGGGACACAGTCAGAGAAGAATTAGAGTGGGGACTTCTAAATCAGGGGGACTAGTCCAGGGGCTTATTTGCTTGTGTTAATGGTGGCACTAGCCATGGTTGTCTCTTAGTTACTCTACCTTCTCAATCTAATCCACTAAATGTCTTTGTACATAATATTAACTTTGTTTTGTGATATCATCATCCTTCCTGAAATTTAAGGGCCATTTAGTTTTCTTAATCTCCCTTCATTGTACCTTTCATCTCCTTATACAAATGATATCCTCATTCCCTGGCTGAAGCAGCTAACATCTTGATGTGGAGACTAAATGACTTCATGTAATACTGAACAATGAAGTGCAGAACAAGACCTGTGATACATAATAATATAAAGATATTAAGGAAAATAAGAATAGGCCTATAACTAATAAATAAATTGAATCTATATTTAACAGCCTTCCAAAATAGAGAGCACCAGGTCCAGATGTGTTCACTAGTAAAATCTACCAAACATTTAAGGAAGAAATTATACGAATTATCTATAATCTCATTCAGAAATTAGAACAGAAGGAATACTTCTTAACTCATTCATGAGTTTAACAATTCTATGGCCATCATTACCTTAATACCAAAACCAGACAACGATAGTACAATAAAAGAAAACTACAGACCAATATATCTCATGAAAATAGACACAGAAATCCTCAACAAAATATTAGCAAATTTAATCCAATAAGCATAAAAATAATTTCACAGCACAACCAAGTAGGATTTATTCTTGGCAAGCAAGTCTGGCTCAATATGTGAAAATTAAACAATGTAATCCATCACTTCAATAGACAAAAAAAGAAAAATCACATTATCATATCAATAGATGTCTAAAAAGCACTGCTGAAATATAACACCCATTCATGATAAAAACTCTCAGTAAGCTAGAAAAAGAGGGAAACTTTCTCAACTTGATAAAGACTATACAAAAAACCTATAGCTAACTTCATACTAAATGGTGAGAAACTTGAAGCTTCACCACAAAGTTCAGATATAAGGTAAGGATGTCCACTCTCACCATTACTCTCAACATCACACTACAAGTTCTACCTAATGCAATAAGAAAATGAAATAAAAGGTATACAGACTGGGAAGGAAGACATAAAACTGTCTTTGCAGATGACTTGATCGTCTGTGAAGAAAATTAAAAAGAATCAACAAAAACCTCACAGAACTGATAGCAATTATAGCAAGGTTGCAGAATACAAGGTTAATATAAAAAAGTCAACTGCTGTCCTATAAACCAGCAGTGAACAAGTGGAATTTTAAATTAAAAAAACACAATGCCATTTATATTCACATCCCCCAAAATGAACTACTTAGTCATAAATATAATGAATTATATACTAAATTTATATGAAGAAAACTACAAAACTGATGAGTAAAATAAAAGAAGAACTACATAAGTGGAGAGATATTCCATGTTCATAGATAGGAAGACTCAATGTTGTCAAGAGGTCAGTTCTTCTCAAATTGATCTATAAATTGAATGCAATCCCAATCAAAATCTCAGCACTTTATTTTACGGATATTGACAAACTGATTCTAAAGTTTATATAGAGAGGCAAAAGACTCAGAGTAGCCAATACAATATTGAAGGAGAAAAATAAAGTTGGAAGACTAACACTACCTGACTTCTATACTTACTATAATGCTACAGTAATCAAGACAGTATGGTATTGGTGAAAGAACAAATAGATTAGTGGAAGAGAAAAGAGGACCCAGAAATAGACCCACATAAATATAGTCAGCTGATGTTAGACAAAGGAGCAAAGGCAATAGAATGGAGCAAAGATAGTCTCTTCAACAAATGATGCTGGGACATACACATGCAAAAAAAAAAAAAAAAAATCTAGACACAGACCTCACACTCCTCACAAGAATTAATTCAAAATGGATCACAGACCTAAATGTAAAATGCAAAACTATAAAATTCCTAGAAGATAACATAGGAGGAAACCTAGATGACCTTGGAGATGCCAATGCCTTTTTATACACCACACCAAAGAAGATATATCAGATGGCAAATAAGCATATGAAAAGATGCTCTGCATCATATGTGTGCCATCAGGGAAATGCAAATCGAAACAATGAGATACCACTGCACACCTATTAGAATGGCCAAAATCTGAAACACAGACAACACCAAACGCTGGCAAGGGTACAGAGCAACAGGAACTCTCATACATTGCTAATAGGAATGCAAATTGGTACAGTCAGTTTGAAAGATAGCTTGGTGTCTTCTTACAAAACTAAACATACTCTTAGCATGGGATCCAGCAATCAAGCTTTTTGGTATTAACCCAAAGGAGTTGAAAACTTATGTCCCCACAGAAACCTGCACAAGGGTATTTATAGCAGCTGTAGTCATAATTGCCAAAACTTGGATGCAACCAAGATGTCCTTCAGTAAGTAAATGGATAAATAAACTGTGGTACATACAGACCATGAAATACTATTTAGTGCTAAAAAAAAGAGCTATGAAGGCATGAAAAGACATGGAGGAAATCTGAATTCACATTACTAAGAAAGAAGCCAATCTGAGAAGGGTATATACTGTATAATTCCAACTATAAGGCATTCTGGAAAAGCCAAAACTATTGAGACAGTAAAAATATCAGTGGTTACCAGGGGTTGGAGATGGTGGTGAGGTATGAATCTGCAGAGAACAGAGAATTTTTAGGGCAATGAAAATACTTTATAGGATATCATAATGATGGATAAATCTCATTATGTATTTGTCCAAACCCATAGATTGTACAACACCAAGAGTGATTACAATGCAAATATGGACTTTGGGTGAATATAATGTGTCAATGTAAGTTCGTCAACTGTAACAAATGTACCACTCTGGTGAGGGATGTTGACAATGGCGGAGGCTATACATGTGTGAGGGCAGGGCACATATGAGAAATCTCTGTTTCTTCTCCTCACTTTTGCTGTGACCCAAATACTGCTCTTAAAAATAAGACTGAATAATAATAATTTTTAAGGATGTCAAATATTATTTAAAATAATAATTTAAAAGATTTCAAAGAATCTGGAGAGCACACCCTCTCACCCCTTTGAGGAAATAATGCTGCTGTCTCTACTTTTGTAGCATTCCCTCCTTAACTCCCAAAAGAAATGGACCTCTAAGGAGAGAACACCAGGAGTTCTCACGGATAAGCTGGAGGCTGTTATTTCAAAGATGGTCTTGGTTCCTGCCCCTCAAATCACAGACTCCAAGTAACCTTCTGTTTTACCTCTATGAACGTCTCTGATTACAGCAGAAAATTATTGGAATCATAAAATTGTTGGAAAGGGAAAAAAGTAACCATTAGCCACTACTATTTTCTGTCTTATTTTTAAAGTAATATTATAGCTCATTCTATCAATATCTTAAAAAACAGTGCTACATCAGTATCCAAATAAATAATATGTTTTAGATTATCTAAGAAACACATTCATGGTACCAACAAACTGATTCTAAAGTTTATGTAGTGAGGCAAAAGACTCAGAATAGCCAACACACTACTAAAGGAGAAGAACAAAAAGCTTTGCATGATGTACTGAATCCATCAAAGGGAAAGGCAAGTTCAATGGTAGCCCGTGCTACTCTGCATTTGGTGTGGAGGTTCCTCATCACTGATGTGATATGAGGAAACAGTAATAGAACTTGATTTGTGGATCACAGGTTAACTTGGAAATCTATCAATTTACAATGCTATCTGTTAATATGTTAATTATCAATACTAATCTTATTTATAAAAGGCACATTTTATCCACCCATGTAGAGAAACAGCTGAAAATTTAACTTGAGACCTAAGCTTGGCACAAAACTAGAGAACAGTGAAAACTGAAAGTAATGGCCTCATTCTTACCCTCTCTCATGAAAGAAAAACAACTTTCTCAAACAAATGAGACCAGAAAGTGAGAAATCATGACTTGTTGCTTAATGCTTCTCAGGGGTGTTATTCTAAATTCTGTAGACCTGTGGTTACCAGGGGTTGGAGGTGGTGGTGAGGTATGAATCTGCAGAATACAATCTATGGGTTTGGACAAACACATAATGAGATTTATCCATCATTATGATATCCTATAAAGTATTTTCATTGCCCTAAAAATTCTCTCCGCAGAAGGAATGCAGAAACTCTTTTGAATTTTCAATCAAATCCTCTGTAGCAATTCTAATGAAGCCCCACTGAGTCCTTAGTCCAAGCCAAGATTTTGAAATTTGGATCTGAAAGTAGCTCTAAAATATTTTCTTTACGTTATTTTCTTTGCAGAAGAAGACAATGTTGAGGTTCCTAATGCAGCAGATGGTTGCTGGAAGATATGAATGTGTTATGAGTAAATCAATTTGTTCTATTATAAAAGCTGAATTTAAGGTGTGCTTTCTATATTCTTAAAGAGTATCAATCAATGGAATTCATCTTACTAAAATATGAGATTTAATACAGAAATTCTATTTGTATTTATAACCATGAAGTGACTGAAATCATGGGAAATTAGAGAAAACTGTAAGTTTTATATCATAGGAGTATACAATAAACCATGGCATGAAAAAGTTTAATAGGATGTTAAAAGGAGATTTGCAAATTTCTTTGTCTAGCACTTAAGGGTCTACACATTTTCTTACCCAGCAGCAACCTTTTATGTCATACGGGAACCCTTGCTTTTCCCATTACAAAAAAAGCTCATACACGTGTCTGTACCTTTGTCAAAGTTGTTTCTGTCTGAGTTTCCACTGTCTACATATCTGTATTCTACCCTGGAATGAAGTAGTTAAAATGTATTAATTTTAACAGATAAAATATTTAAATTTTAATTACAAAATTTATTTTTAATTAATTTTTTGAAAAATTAAAGATTTTTAGTTCTACAACAAGAAAGTTCAGTTCTGACCTGCCTATTATTCTTAGGTTCCACCCTGATCTACCATCAGTAGGAGTCAGAAAAAAGCAAGGCATGCCTGGCCAGAGGAAGAAGTAAGCCTGCCAAGCTGCACAGCCAGGGAGATCAGCTCAGTGCTTTGTGACCGCCTGGAGGGGTGGGATAGGGAGGGTGGGAGGGTGGGAGACGCAAGAGGGAAGAGATATGGGAACATATGTATATGTATAACTGATTCACTTTGTTATGAAGCAGAAACTAGCATGCCATTGTAAAGCAATTATACTCCAATAAAGATGTAAAAAAAAAAAAAAAAAAGAAGTAAGTCTGCCACCTGTTTGCAAGAGGGACTGAAGAAACTATTCCTAAAAAAAAGAGACATTTTTAGCAGAACTTTGTTGAATAATAGAGTCTTGATGGCTATATGCTAAGAGGCGAGACTAAGTGCTAGTGTTAGTTCTTACCTGAGCTCCCTGTGAACTTACATCTTGGATTTTGAAAATGGGCTGTCACTAAAAGCTGATTCCTTAAAAAGAATTGTGAGCTATTTGGAATCTTTAAAAAGCATAATACACAGAATGAGAGTAAAAGCAATCTCTCAACTGTGCCAGAGAGCTCTGTCTAGTTTTGGCTCCCTGAGGGCATATTGCACTAGTGGTGAGACAGTATAAGTGGCAGCAGTGACATTTTTGGGTGGTAGCACCCAGTGAACATGACACGACAGATGAAGCACCACCTGGAAGAAACTCTACCAGAACCTCGAAAATGAGCTAGCTGCAGACTGGCCCACGAATACATATAAGACAGTCCCTGGGGACTTGGCAATTCTTGATGGGACTTGTATGGTGTTGGGACCTATATTAATATGCAAGGCAAGAACTAGGGAAACAAGGTTTACATATTTCCTCATCAGAAAGAGAAGGTGACACCTGCTATGCCTAACACAAAAGATTCTTGAGAATAACATGATATATCATATTTGAAAGTCACTTACAATAGAAAATCCCCAAAGCTACACACAGCAGTTACATAGCAAATAGGAAAAAAGAAAGGAAGGAAAGGACAGAGGAGGAAAGAAAGAAGTGAAACAGATATTTATTCGGATGGTTGTTATTAAACTTTCCAGAACTTAGTCAAATTCCCCATGAAGTTTTCCTAGTGATGCTAGTCCACATTGGCCATGTTTTCTTTAACCTTTTTAAAAATTGGTGTATGTGTGTATCCCTCAATTAGCACCTTAAGTATAATAGTTCTTGATTCAAATAATCTGGACAATAGAATTTATCATATCTGGGCAAATAGTATCTAACTCTCTGTGTTTTTCATTTTAGAGCTTTAATCATTAGCAGTGCCTAGTAAATAGCTATAACCAATTCTCAATCCCTAACCCACACAATCATGGGATGAAGTCCATGGGATAGATAGCAAAAAGACTACTGAAGTTGGAATGAGAAAAATCAATTTTCAAATCTCAGGGTCGACATTTAGTAAATATGTAACTTTGGCCACGAAACTTAACTTCTCTGAGCCATTTCTTATCTGAAAATAAGGAACATGTACTGAACTGAAATTTTTTGCTGATTAAATACCTATTAAAAGGATGCATTATATATAAGAAATAATATATGTTAGGTAAATGTGAATTTAACAAAATTTTTAACTGTTATTCTTTAACTAGTAGGTAAATCAAATATGTTCCAAAAGACAAAGATAATACTATCAGAATATGGCACACCCCCAATTGAAAATTTATCCTGCAATAATGTATTTTAAAATTGGATCTCTGCAAACACAGCGAAAGCAGGGTCTGCCTACATATGATACACGAATATGTCTCATTCATGAACTGTTTGATGTGTATGAGTTTTGTGTCCTCAAATAAATCATGAGCTTACTGTGGGCAGCAGTCATATCTTATATTTTCATGTATCATTTGATAAACAGCATAGTACTGGGAACAGAAGATTGTCAATATTGTAAATTGATTTGTTGATGGATACAAAACAGCTATCTAGTAATAGACAGATTGGAACTCATAAGCACTAAACTCTGTAATTAGAAGAACATCAAGCTTATATTTAATTTTCTTAATTTTCTTTATTACATTGTCATTTGTCCTTTTCTCCTTTAATGTGAACATAGACTAAAAATTAAACCAGGGTTACCATGTGATAAAATAATGATCAATGACATATGTCTCTCTAAATAGAGGGAAAATAATATAGTCTCATATCTATTTAAAAGGGAAAAAGTTCAAAACAGTCACAATATGTATATCTGTGTCTGTCTGTCTGTGTATATATATAATTTTTTATTTAATCCTAAATAGCATGTCTCTTTAAAACTAAAACTTAGAAAAGTTTAGCTTTCTGTGTTCTCCAGGATTAAAGACCATTTCAAAGATGATCTCTCTAAAGATTAGAATTAGGGTTAGTGTTTGGGTTGGGGAATGGGTCAGGCTGAAATGTGAATTTCCTCTGTCCACACTTAACAGTGATACTTTATTTCCCAACTTATCACATTCTAGCTCCTCTAGTGTTATATATTTCTCCAAGAAAAAAGAATACAATCTCTTGCTGTAGTGCAACATGCCCAAGTCCCTCTCTAAAAGAGTCCCTTACTAATCAAAATAAAAAGGTTTTTTTCCTCATTGATTTTGGAACTCCACCTCAGGCATTTAATTTGAACATGGCACAACCATATCCCTTTAACTATTGTTTAACTGTTAAATTCTTGACTCAAGAACACAGACTAAAATCTCATCCTGCTTTAGGCAGCTTCTGCTTCCATTCCTCACCCTACCTAACCAGATATATTTATTTACACTATTGCTTTCTCCCCCAGTAAGTAGGTCATTTCTCTGAGCCCTATCATCATTGTGTTCATCTGCATATCTGGATCTTCTCCAGATGTCCCTTCAAACTGATCTTTTTCTTTTCAACTTTCTAAATTACATATTTTCTTAAAAATTTAAATGCAAATTATGATGCTGGCTATGCTCTTATCTCATTCCAACAGAAACTGCCCAGACGACAGTGCCTGTTATAGGGAGAGCCCTAGGGAGAGTGCGAATTTGATGTACCATGGCTCCTGACCCAGGGGTTGGCTAGTGACCTATGGCATGACCTGATGTGCAAATAAATGGGGATAATAAGAAGTTCATTCTCTGGAATTAGAATTAAAAAACAGAAGTAGGTGGCTCATAGAAGCTGGAAATTAAAGAATGTAAATCTCAGAAGCAAAAGATTGAGGCTTTTACAGGCAAAAACTTATGAAGAAAATATAAGCAAGGAGAAGCTCAGCTGCAAAGAACAAACAAAACAAAACTCAAACAAACAGGGAGAAGGAATAGTCTGGTGGAAATATACTCAAGTATAGGGGTGCTAAAAGGAACAGAGCGATATGAATGTAGATCACTAGAGTTAACAGCCAAGAAAGGCTTCTAATAAGACTCCTAGCTCTGTGTGTCCTGGCTCTGGATTTGTGCTTCCCTTGAGGGCTTGCACATTTATGTGAATAAGTACTGCTCACCAACCTTTAATTCATTACCTTATCTTTACCTCCAGATTATAAGCATCTTGAGCTCTGAGGTCCTGTCTTAACTCTCTCTCTCTTCTCTTTCATCCAAACACCTAGCACTAAACAATATTTGACACTTAGTAAATGCTCACTGACTGATTCAAAACAACTTTGAGACTCTATAAATTAATCTTTATCCAGAAATACACAAGGTAATGATTCCAAGTCTTGTTATTTCACTTTATAAAGTGACAAGGAGTGCAATTTAACTTCTAACAGGTTTATTTCCTCCTTTTTGTCATTATCATTAAGACTTGACAATAATAACTCCAAGTATAGTGGGAGCCAAGTAACAGAAGAGTTTAATCCATAGGTATTTGAGTTTGATAAATGGCAAGAACCTGTCAAAACTTGTTTATACAAAGAAAAATAAATGCTCTCCCTCAGATGTGAGAAGCAGGAGAAGAAAACGATACCCTTCACTTATTGTCTCTTCTCACCACTTACTCTTTCAAATGAAAGAATGATAAATACAAGGTCAGATATTTTTAATGAAAAAACATTATAATAATTAATATAAAATCAGTCAAATGTGCTGGTTACAAGAAAATTTCTTGGTGGTTCGAACTCTGTAGAGATGGATAAAAACAGAGGTAGTAATCCTCTTGAAATTTGAAGATGGTTATTAAGTTACCATTCAGCCTCCTCTTCTTTCAACTAAATATGACTAGTTTCAGAAGAGTCTAGACAGGTCACATTTTTCATCCCTGTAATCACTGTGGTCGGTCTTTTCTGAACCAACCAATTTCTCCACATCCTTCTCAGGTAATTTTCATGACTTTACAACGGCTTATGTTTAATGGCAGAGCAAGCCAAAAGAATCAAAGATTTATTTGGCCCTTGTTGGCTTGTATTACAACAGTGACAGAATGTTCTGGCTTACAGACAAGGAGGAAGCAATAAATATAGCATGTCTGACCTTCAGGAAAGTTTTTGACTCTATTAGGAATACCATTTTATTCAGCAAGTCAGAAAACTAATCATTTTCATTACATAATGGATGGGGACTCATGAGGCCTCAGCCTTTCACTTCTAATCCTTGTAATCCTGAACCAAATAGAGTGGTCCCTGGTACCTATTTCTAAATCTTTGGGGAGAGTCTGACTGATGTCCTTTTTGGTGTTCTCTTGAAGTACAACCTCTTAGGTCCTGGGCTCTTCTCACTTATCTGTGGATGAACCAGATGCACTTCTCCATATTGAACTTTTCTGCTACTCTTCCTTATACTAAAATAATACTATTATAGGTTTCACATGAATTTTACCTACAGGAATGGGGGTTGGGAGGGAAGATGGAGAAATAGAGAATAAAACAAATAGGGAAATTTCAAAACCACAAAGATAAGTTCTTAGTATCCCTGGAAGTTAACTCAACAACTTAAAATCTGAATTTGATTATCATAAATTTTAGTCATTATCTTGACCTGCACCTAAAACAGTCCCTTTGGGTGTCATTGACATTCACATGTTTCTACAAAGAAGCAACATAGGTGAGGTATTGAATAACAACTTAGTACACCAAGGTTAATGTTGATTTTGAATTTGTGAACATTGGGCAAGATATTCAATTTTCTAGGCTTCATTCAAACAACATACATTGAATACTCAGTATACCACATAGCTTCCTAAGACCTTGACCTCCTGTACTTTACAAAACAAAGAAATTGATTTAATGACTCCAAAATGCCTTCCATCTTTAAAAGTGTATTCTTTCTGATATTATTGATATTTGAGGCCAAAGAAGGTGTGCTTGGTTACACCTTGACATCTTTATTTCTTTTCTGAGTATTTTTTCCTCTGCTCCCACTCTGAGGTGTTTCACTTTGCAATATCACAAATTTTCAACTGAACTCAGTATGTATGAATGCTTAGCTAATTAAATGGTTCTCTTAAAGTAAAAACCCAGATTATACATCCTATAGCATAATCCATTCTAACTTGCCTAAGTATTGCTCTGGGTAGAGTGGAAAAAGTTTCACTTTCACATTCTCAATATCTACTGATCAAAGATCTTGCCTGAAAGCTTTGTCAGGGCAAGAGTTGGGTCTTAACACCTCTTTATGGCTCCCTCTATGATTAGCAGTATCCATGGTACCTTGGCCTTACTCACTAATTTAGGAGAGGGCAGGATTTGAACCCAGGCTGCTGGGTCCACAACACTGCCTCAACCACTGCCCCTAGGATGTAGTTAGGCCAGTTTAGACAACCAGTTTAGACAATAAATGTCTCATTTATAGATATAGTAATGCCCTTTGCCCTATTGTATGCTGATTAATAAAATGAAACATTTTGAAAATTAATAGACTATGGACATGTGTGCAATACTGGAATTGATAGTATAAATAATTAGGATCAAAAGCATAACTTTTAACTCACAAAAGTACTAGTACAATGCCAGAGATTATCTAGCAAGTTGAGACTACAGACTACTGTCATCTCACTTGTCTTAGCTTCCTAATGATAAATTTAGTACCATGCAAGAAATATACATTATACCCTATTGATGCAATAATACTTCACATAAATTTGATTTGCATGATGCCAATACTGTAAGTAAAGCAAAATAAGGCAAATATATTGTTTCATTTTTTAAAAAGTGATGAATAGCACTTTCTAGACTTATGTAAGCTTCCTGCATTTTATAACTTTTATAACAGGATGAATTAGCATGATATGGTGAAACATGATGACAGATGCCAGAGAAAATTAAGACTTTATGGGCATAGAACTAAGAGGACTCCACATGTAGCATGGGAATAAGACAAATCACTGATTTTCAAATAGATTACTAATCTGATTCTCTGTTCATATCTACTCTATGTGTTTATCCTGACCTGAAACTCTTTTGGAGTTCCAGTTTGGGGTTTCTCCAAAAGCAAGACTGCTAATAATTCCGAACACTGTCACATTTTATTTTATTTTAGTTCAGTGAGGCAGGCAAATGGTCATAAAGGGTTAAAATAAGAGGATCACAGTAACTCAGTGATTTGCTGTAAATAGGATACCTAATTCAAAGGCCCAAAATTGAAAAGTCAAACCTAAATGTGTGTGTGTGTGTGTGTGTGTGTGTGTGTGTGTGTGTGTGTGTGGAGAGAGAGAGAGAAAGAGAAAGGAACAGGGACAGGGAAGTAGGGGAAGGCGAGGAGGAAGGGGAAAGGGAGAGCTGGGAAAGATGAAAGTGGAGAGTATGCTTCAAACAACTAGATTTGGTCTAGAGGCGAATTTGTGAAAGTACAATTACAGAAATGAGACAATGACTGCAATTATAAGCCTCATTGTTATCTTTAACATTTAAGCAATTGTTCAAAGACACAAAAAGTACTTTAGGCTGTATGCACTAGAAAAACATGCAAAAATTATTAAATTCAGAATCTGTGCATATGTAGAAATATAGACATACATTAACAATTTATATGTCAGAAAATATAGAGCAGACATGGATTCTACAGAACATGAAAATATAGTGAAAAATAGATATGGAAACCAGTGATTGAATAACGTGACTTTATAAGCCAAACAAAACACTCACTCTCTCATACATATATTTAACCAGTGCTCTCATCATCACTAAATTATGCTAGTATCACAATAAATAAGCTCAGCAGTTATTTTAAACAAAGAAGCAATACAATTTAATTCATTCTAGCCAAGAAAATAATGACACTTATTAGAGGTATGAATTTGAATATAGGACTTCACCACCCTAAGCCTCCATAAAGAAGACTGTATATGTGATGTTCTCAGCAGAATTCTAGCACAAATTTAGGGTCCAACAAATTTTATTTATATTTGCTTGGACCACGGCCTGATATGTTTTGTGTATTTACACAATGCTTTATATTTATATACATAAACTCTCAGTGCCTGATCCTCTCTTGTCAATCATAGGCTTATTTTAAAGACTTTTCCATCCATGAAAAAGATAGATTCACTTCATTAATGCAATATGTACCTCTCTATAGATTGTATTTAACAGTAAGGAAAGTCCCTGAACACCAAAACATGGTATAGTTGATTCACATTATTTGCAAATTCCATAGATTCTAGTTGGTTTACTTGCTAAAATTTATTCCTGGATATGCAAAGCAGTGAAAATTTTGAGCCACTTGACATGCACATCCCACTAAAAGGCAACCTCTGCCTTATTATTACAGGTCTCGCAGTGTAATTGAGTGTCCTTTAGGTGGTTTATTTTGCCATGTTTTTCACATTTTTATGCTTTTTGTAGGTGATTTTGCTGTTTATAATGGCCCCCAAGTGTAGTGCTGAAATGCTGTCTAGTGTTTCTAAGTGCAAGAAGGCTGTGATGTGCCTTATGGAAAAAGCACCTGTGTTGGGTAAGCTTCATTCAAGCATGAGTTATATATAGCATTATTGGCCCCAAAATCAATCTTAATGAATCAACAGTATATATTAAATAAGGAGTTTTCAAGCAGAAAAAGCACATAAAACAAGGTTATATATTGATGTTGTGATGAAAATGTTGTGAACAAAAGTTCCCAGGAACCTAGTCCTGCATTTCCTGTGAGCAATTGTTCAGTATCTCCTAATTCAATATTTGTGGTAATTTTACAAAATGTTTAACTATCATAAATAATAAGAACTGACTGGATTTGATTTTTAGAAAGGCATGGTTTACCTGTGGTGATATATTGTAAGGCAATATAAATAAGAGCATCAGAAAGATTGACTGATAGATATAGTTGCAAAATAATACACATCAATTATCCAAAGCTCAGATTTCTTGTACAGTTACCTGGACCATGACCTTCACACTGAAAATGAGAAAAGGCCTCTAAGTAGCAGAGTTTTGTTGACTCCCTGCTTCTCCCAGCCTGTGGCCACTTATTGTCACTCTGGTCTCTCCCTCCCCTATATTCGTGGTTACTAGGATCTTACTAGGACATTAGAATTATGGCTATTGAATTGAAGGGTTCGGGGTGGTGACTTGAAAGTCACAGAAAATCAAGAACTGGATCAATGTAATGGTGCGTCAGCTCTGCAGGGAGAGGTGGAAAAACAATTGGAGCGAATTTGTGGTGTCTGAGCCTGGGAAACTTGGTGGATAGTGATGTGGTTAGACCATTTTATCATGAAGTTCACAAAAATAGGTGTAACTTTCCCATTAAAGCCAATTTATGCATCAACAGGGAACAAGGTAAAAATCAGAATTGTAGTCAGTACCTTAATAAAAATAGTTTCCTCTCTCTTTTGAAATGCATACCTCCCCCAATCTGGGGATAGTTTCCATTTATTCACTAAACATTCAAGTACTTACTCTGTGTAAGCATTAGATGTTGGAGGTAAAACATGACAAGATACTATTGTTGTCCGCTTGGAACCCACAGCCCAGTGAGAAAGACAATTATAACATCATCTCACATGTTCATGGGTACAAGGTTGAACAATAGGTGATTTTTTTTTTCCAGTTACAGCAGGAAATAGTGAGAGTATGTTCTGATAGTAGAAACTGATAAATGGATCCTTGAGCATGTAAGTCAACTTATAATTTAAGATGGCAATGGTGATTCTGAAACTTCAGATTCCCGAGTTCTCAAGCGTGATTAAATTCCCTGGGGACCTTGTTAAGATGCAGATTCTGAGGCAGCAGCTCTGGCGTAGGGGTCTGAGACTTACACATTTGCATCGAGCTCCCAGGTGCTTAGACGCCGCTTATCCACAGACAACACTTTGAGTAGCAAAGCCTTACGGTACAAAACTTTCACCTGGTGACCTTGGGAAAAACTATTGGTTCTGAAGCCCTACAGCTAAATATTCTGAGACAACAGTCCCAGCATGGTCCAGTAATGCAAGTGATTTCAATGCAGATGGTACTCAGACAACACTTTTATAAAGCACTGATTGATGAGTTTATAAAGATTTCTTCATTAGCAGTCTCCAAGATTAACACATGTTTTCTAATTCCTGCCATCTGGACATTGTTTTTAACACACCTTGTAATTTTAGGAAGACTCAAAATCAGGCTGAAAAATAACACATTGTGCTCAAAGTTAAAATGGAATTCAGAAGACACAGCCACATTTATTTGTTTGGAAAAAATATTGTCAGAATTTATTATTAATGTCTCAGGTGTTCTACTAGGGACTAGGGTTACAGGATTGTGAAAAATAAATCCATACCCTTTTAAATATGCCTGTTTCAACTGAGCAAATATGGACTGAATGCTGAGTGAGACCCTCAGGCTCGCAGGAAGTAGGCTCATTTGTTTAGAAACTATTACATAAACAAGTGAAATTTCCTTTGGGGTCTCCTATGATTACTTCAAAAATTATTTTGAAATTTTAAAAATATGTTTGTCATATATAACCCATTTTGCCCATTTGAACTGTAATCACTCAGTTCACAAAGTACAAAGCATGTGCCCACCAAACCTTGGTTTTATTTAAAAGAACTGAATTTCTAAATTTCAAATGGTCATTATACTGAATTGCTTATCAAAGATAATAAATTAGTGATTCAAGCTTTATACTGTAATGTAAGTCTTGTTTTTAAATACATGGTCTTTTTTTACTCCTGATATTCAAATTTCTACAATAGCACTGATATTTTTTCTCTATGTTAATAGAAGAATTAACAATTTATTAGTAGAAGGATGCAAAATCCACAAAGGCATTCTTCCCTTCCCCTCCCTGATTTCATTTCTAAATCAGCTCTATTAGAACAGAGAAGACAATATTTAAAATTGCTTTATCTTTAGTAATGTTGCTATGCCCAAACAATAAGTTTCTATTTGTCAGATGACCATGTCAAATAATGGAAACAGAAAATGATCCCAATAAAAACCATTTTAGTTGCAAATAAAGAACCTAGTTTCTCCTGGGCAAAGTCTATGATCTGTAACATTGGTGGCTCAAGAAAGACGAAGACTGTTTTGCTTTCATTTATGTTTCAGCATGATCGGTTAACCTTAAAAATACCAAATAAATGCCACAGAAAAGAGCACAACCTAAAATTCTTAGAGAAAAAATAACTTCAGGTATATTTCTGCAGTTAAAAAAAGAAAGGAAGATGGGATGTTTGGGTTGATAAAGCACTGTAGAGATGCTGAACTGTTGAGAATGTGAAAGCAAAGGAAGTGTAGAAAGAAAGGTGCAGCCACACTAAGAAGTATGATTTATAGACGCTGCCAGAGCAGCAAATCAGCATTGCCTTTATCCTGATGTCTGCTGTACAGGTCTGGAAATTCCTCCTGTTCCAGTTCTGATCTCAAAAGGGTTTTCTAGATATTTCTAGAGAATAAAGTTTTCTCTTTAATGCATTGTTAGATATGGTACAATTTGATTTTTGTTCAAACTGATAGAGTAGCTAGCTAATCAATTCAAACTGATAAGATTCCTAAGCCAGAAAGTTGTACTTCTATGATGAGGTTGGAGGGGCCTGATGTTTGTTCTCATTCTAGCTTATCTGGGTGGCAGCCAATAATTATTTCCATCTTAGGTAATGCAGGACCTGTATACCCACTTCCATCCCATCCAAAACAAATTAAAGTTGTATTTACATCACTTAGTTTTTAGTGATCAGTGGGAAGAGGTGTCATTTTAATCCTAAAGCCAATAAAACAGTGGCTAAATCAATGCATACATAAAACCCTAAAAAAGGAATGGAGAATAATGTTTTAAATGATGGCCATAGTTTCCATGTAGATATGCCAAACTATCAATTTGAATTTTCAATATCTGTTCCAAATTATAGTCGGAATAATTCTGTCCTTCACTACAACACCCTCCAATTTGTAGTAACAGTCAATTAATACCTCTGATATTTTTACTATTGTGTCCAATGCATATTATGATGAATAATAGCTATTAAAATCACTGAGCCTTATTAAACTTTGAGTAGTTTGTTTTTAATATGAAAAAATTTATAGAGCATTACTTGCCCATATCTTAAGGGGAAAAAAGGAAAAAAAAACTTACATCTTAACAGTGAAGTATGTTTAAAAGTAAAATTTGAAATACAGTAATATAATTATACTGACATCTTTTGTGAGTGATAACACATGATAACACATAATTGAATGGCTCCTGTACCAGAAGAATTACAACTGTGGACAAAGACAAAGAGCCTAATTTATTCTGACTAATCAGGATTGATGTTAATTAAAGAAGAGTGCAAGATAATGACTTCTCATTACCACCTGATAGATGGAAATAGATTGTTCTTCTTCTAGGTAAAATAGCAATTAAGTAACCTTTTAAAAAGGATTTATTTTCAGAAGACTTTCTTCTATAATTGGTGAAGTATTCGTAAAAAGATCTTCACATGAAATCATCTAAAAAAATGGATTTCATCAAAGGCTGCTTATTCTATAGTATTTATCATATTTCGTTGGATATGTACAAGATAAAGAGTAGTTGAAAAGGTGGTGATCAGGACAATATTGACTCGCATTATTCTATGGAATGTTTCACATTAAAGAACATAGTCTAGAAAAGTGATTAAAGCTCAAGTACAAATCCCAGTTCCTTCATCAACCAGCTCTGTGACCTGCACCAAGTGTTTTGACTTCTCTAACACTTCATTTTCTCATCTGTAAAATTTTAAAAATAGATCTTGCTTCACAAGCCTGTTGTATTAAATAAAATTATCTATGTATTATCCATTGCACAGAGATGGGTATTCCATAGATGTGCTGGTACATTAAAAGAGTTAAATAAATACTGGATATTGCATTAGTTTTTTATTGCTGTATAACAAATCACCACAAACTTAGTGGCTTAATGCAAATTTATTATCTCACGGGTTCCATGCAGCAGCAGTCTGGACTCAGGTGAAAGGGGTCCTCTGGCTCAGGGTCTCCCCAGAGGAAGTCAAGGTATTAGCTAGGGCTGCAATCTCATCTGGGGCTCAGGATCTTCCAGGCTCACCTGCTGGTGGAATGTCGCGGAGCAGCTGGGCCCGTGAGCCATGGCCGCTGAGCCTGCGCATCTGGAGCCTGTGCTCCGCAACGGGAGAGGCCACAGCGGTGAGAGGCCCTCATACCGCATCATTACACTCTGGGCAATGTGGGGTTGATTTTTTTTTCTAATTTTTTTAATCGATCTTTATTGGAGTATAATTGTTTCATAATACTGTGTTAGTTTCTGTTGCACAACAAAGTGAATCAGCCATATGCATACACATGTCCCCATATCCCCTCCCTCTTGAGCCTCCCTCCAACCCTCCCTATCCCACCCCTCTAGATCATCGCAAAGCACCGAGTTGATCTCCCTGTGCTATGCCGCTGCTTCCCACCGGCCAACTATTTTACATTCGGTAGTTTATATATGTTGATGCTACTCTCACTACGCCCCAGCTTCGCCCTCCCACCCCATGTCCTCACCTTTTAACACAACATTGTGAATCAACTCTGATACTTCAGTTAAAGAAAGAAATAAAATTGCCTTTAGCAAATATGTATACAAAGAGACTTCTGTACCCATTATGCATTACTTTTAATCACTGTCTTGCTGGATACACATATCCAATAATGAACCAGGTTTCCCACACAAAACCTGAGAAGTAGCCCTTCAACACCACATCTGATTATTGAGCAATATAAAAACCAAAATAAATGTAGTAATGAATGTCAGTATGACTCAAATACCTTCTTGATAAAGAAGGTTAAAAGAAAGAAGAGACCCTAATCAGTGCAGATATCATTATAGCTTGTTTTGTAAGGGGTAATGATCCTCTATTTGATATATGGATTAATTTGTTTCAAACAAACTGTCACCATCCAGTTTTTGTTTTTCTTCCTTAAGAATCTTCTTCCAGATTCTCATCCACCTTTAGGTTGATAAGAATAAGATGAACTTTATTTCTTCTATAGACAGGGCTTAAAATGATCTTTTACTAAATATTTTTTTGTTTTCTATTGGCTCAAAGGGTGAAATTTTCTAAGTAAATTTTCCTGTTAGCTAACCTCATCTATGGAGAATTACAGATTTATAATTGAAATAGGTGATCTTCACTTTATTTTTAAAACCCTTGTTCTTTTTAACAGGATAGTATTGATAAAAGTAGACTCAGAAATGAGTCAATTATAAAACAAATAATAATTTATTCATATTATCATTCATCTTATCACCGATAATACATTACTCATATTATCACTGATCAAAAATGAAAATAACTTCATTTTTACTTATGAATTCATAAGCCACAAACGTTACTTTGCTGACCTACACATTAATGCAAATCTCAGCATGCTGAATAATCTATTTCCAGACAGGAACATGTGGCAAATAAGCAGTACATTTCCTATAACACAACTAGACTCTAAAATCAACCTCTGAAACTACATAGAGGGAGTTGTTTAATGACATCTATTGAGGAAGATCTGTCCTGGGAATCTCCCGAATGAATCATGGCATCCCATATTCTTTGTCAAAACCTTAAATGAATTAAGTGTCTGGCTCACTGATAAGTAGGATGAACCAAAATAACTGAATGTGGTCATCAAAAATCTGTTAAGCCTGTCACTGTACATCATTATCTGCTTCAAATCCAACACAGCACAATTAGCTTACAGTAGTTACAGCTGAATCAAATCCACGTTAAGGTTGAGTGAATAATGCACACTCTTCAGTAGATTAAATTAGACTCCAAGTAGATGAACAGAATAAAGGATGCATGTGTGACTGGTATAAATAAGGTAAAACGTAGGATTTATAGAGTGCTAAACTTGTTTCCTGAAGCAATGTGGGCTAAATAGCCTTCATTACTGTCTCTTAACTAGCAGACATGTCATAGGTAGATCAAGGCCAGAGCCTAAAAATAAAAATCTACTTAATTCTGGACGCTGGCTTACGATTGATATGTTCAAAGCAAGTAGTCAAATGTGTAACCATCAATAGATACTAGACATTATATTCTTCTCATTGCTGAAGAAGTACTGAAAACTTACAAGAGAGGAAGACTAACAAACCCCACTGTACCTTAAATTGTAGAGAAGAAGGCTTTGTGGGAAGAATATCCCATCACTCTCTCTTAGTGTGATGAGTATTTTTAGTAAAAACTTATGGTTACACTCGCAGCAAAAATTTTACTACAGGGTTTATGCAATGGTAGAAAATGATTTGAAATAATTGGTAGGGAGATGTTTATTTCCTAGGAAATTAAAATTATATAGGTGTGTTCATACTCATAAAAGGGTTTAGGTGAAAATATGTGTTTTATGGGATGACTGGAATTGGCATAAATATTAAATTAAACCCAACAAATAGGCATTTGTGTTACTGATTTGTTTGGGAAGCTCAGAAATAAACACAAGACACTTGTGTAAATGCCAGCTATAACTCAGTTACAACACTCCACAAGTCTGAAAATTTAATGTCTTTTGATTCAGGGGTTATGTAAATTTTAAATTATAGCCATGGAAGGTACAAACTTAGACTGCTTGGGACTAGAAATTTGATTAATTTGAAACTAAAGGTAAACCTTATAGTAGACTGGAATGTTCATATTTCCTACCAAGTTTACCTCCTCAGTAACATCATACCTGAAAAGTCAGGTTAATAGTTACAATGTTTTCTGGTCAATATGTCATGAGAGAAAAAGATGCTTGCAGTCCTAATGAATATTTCATTTAATTTGAGTTAAGTTAAAATAGATGGGTAATTTTGAGTTTCTAGAGACCAGACTGCTTACCTCTTTTTATATATTTTAGATAATATATTAATACTTGGTAAAATATTAACAAGTTTTTATTTCCTCCAGCTGCCTCCAGTATCATTTTCTAGATTTCATATATCTCTGTCATTTCAGCATATTTTCATCACGTGTCACACATTATAGGATTTTTCAGTGACTGTCTTTTCTGTTGGTCATTTCCTGTTGCCTAATAGCCAACTTCATTAATCTCAAAGATAATGTCTATAAATGTCTATAAATCTTGGTACAGAACTGACTCCTCAGAAAACTTCCTGAAGATAGCTAACCTCACCCTTTTCGATTCTTGTTGCTTGCAACAATAACATGATGGCTCTTGGTAAGTGCCCTGGTGTTTTTCTGATTCATACTTTTGGCATGCTCTGGGGTCTTCAAGTATATCCACGGCCTACTGACTTCTGAAGAAATGTGTGACATTTAATTGTCATTTTTACCTATCATTAAAACAATTTCTTTTCATTTTAACAGTTTATATAGAAGATAGACAGTATTACTGTTACTTGGAAAGTTGATACTTTTCTCTCTTCTATGACCACTTAAGACCTGAAAACTCATCTGACTTCTGTTGTCCATGGCTTATAGGTAAATAGATGCTTGTTTCCCCAGAGGTTATTACCCTTCATTGGCATGCTTATGGTAGATATATTGGGAGTGTAGGGGGACCTTATGTCCAAAATGGACATAGTAGCTTCTAATTCTTTTTTCTCCTGCATAAAAATAAAATCAGTTCCTAATGTGAAAGCTATTCAGCACTTTCTACAATACAGAATTTTTTTTTAAAGATCAAAGATTGTGTATTTGAGTGAACTACATATTTTTAGTTGTACTACTGACGCTGTGTGAAATAAGTATTATTTGGTGAGAGTCCTGGCCTTACCTGGATATTTCAAAAAGGTTTTAAAGATCTACATAATTGACACCATCATCATTTAAGTATCCCCTGTGTCTATGGCAGTATACAATATTATCTGGGTATAGAGGGCAAAATAAATAGAAGATTGATCCTACATTGAGGAATTTACAATTTAATCAAGATGTATATGGATGAAATGAAAAGCCAATAGATTAAAAAAACCCTTTATACATTAGTTCCAGGTGGTATGGTTTAAAGTCAGGCTAAGTCTTTAACAGTTATAGAATACAAATATATACCTTCATAAAAGCACACATGCCTTCATCACATAAAACAAAGACACTCTAAGCCATTACACAGACCATGATAAATTGCAAGAAAGGAGAGGTGCTATAATAGTAAATTCAAGCCAGGCAGTTTTCCTCAGTCTTTAGCACTGGAGAAATACCTATATTATGAGTGAGGCTCACAAGCTCAACACAGACCCTCAGCTCTCAATACACGTTCAAAACTAGCACTTTGCTGTCACAGCAAGCCAGGGAAGGGTTTGAGGAGTTTTAAGAGACAAAATCTAAGATGCTTTTGACTACCTCCAGTTTTATTTCCAATTACTTTTGTGTAAAATTTTTCAAAAACACAGTAAAATTGAAAAAAATAAATTAAGTGAGCACCTGTATCCCAATCACCAAAGAGTCCACAATTAACATTTTTCTAGATTTGCTTTATTGTGTATCTATTCACCTATCCATCCCTCTTTGCATCCATCAATTCATCTATATTTTGAATGCATTTCAAAATAAATTGCAGATACCAGTATACTTCCCATCTAAATACTTCAGCGTATATATTATTATTTGTTTAAAATTTTTCAGGTTAAATGTGGTGCTATGAAATGCACACATCTTAACAGTACCATTAAATGAGTTTTGACAAATACACAACCTGTATTAACCTAAACCCCCATTTTTTAAAAGATACACTTTTAGCACTTTGATATAGAATATCAAGAGGTAGAATATTACCATCACCCCAGAAATTTACCTCATGCTCCTCCCCAATTAATCCCCACTCCTCCCAGAGACTATCACTGTTTTTTACTTTTTCCACCAAACATTAGGCTCTAGAACACCATAAAAATGGAACTACATAGTATGAACATTTTATTGAAGGCTTCTTTCACTCAGCATACTCTTGAGATTCATTCATGTTGCATATAAGTAGTTTTTATTCTTTCCTTTTATCACTGAGTAGTATTCCATCGTATGAATATACCATAGTCTGTTTATTCACGTACCTATTTGCTGGACATTTGGTTTGCTTTCAGATTTATGCCATTATGAATACAGTTTCTCAGAACATTCCTACACAAGCCTTTCTGTGGACGTACATTTTTATTGTTCTTGGAGTGAAACTGACAAATCATAGGATAGGTGTCGGTTTAGTGTTATAAGAAACTTCAAGGCTTTTTTCCAAAGTGCTAGTAATATTTTATACTCCCACGAACAATGCATGAGAGTTCCAGGCACCCTACATCCTCACCAGCATTTGACATTGTTCAATTTTTTAAAAAGAAATTTATCCATTCAAGTGTATATGTAATTGTATCTTTGTGGTTTTAATTTGCACAGTCCAGTGACTGAACTAATCTGGGTCCAAACACGGAATAGAAACCACACAGTGGATCAAACAGAAGTTTAATATAAAGAATTATCAAGCTATGATAAAAGAATAACTATAACAGATAAGAAAATGCTGTACATACCCTAGGACTGAGAGAGCATACCCAAGGAAGGACACACTTAGAAGGGGACTTCCTCCTCAAGGCTGAGGTTCAGACCTTGTTGGAGAAGTTACAGTTTAGCTCACTGGATGGTGAAAAATTCCCTGGTTTTTCCAGGCTAAAGCTTATCTGCAAAACTGGGCCAGCACAAAGCAGTCCTCTGGTATGCTGCTGGGGACTAGTTCATTAGCAACTGGAATGCTGTTGTTCACATGGGGTAGGAATCCTCCAGGTCCCAGGCTATACATGCTGAGACAGCACCAGCCAGGTGGGATCTTCTGGGTCTCAGAGGGGCTACGCTGCTGTCTGCAAGGGAAATCAGGTTGCTTGTGGCAGTAGGAGGTTTTTGGGGTGCTGGTGTCTCTGTCTGCAGCAGAGCCGCTGCACATCCTCCCAGCCCCGCTGCCCACCCTCCTCGTAATACCTGGAAACTGCAAGAGAGCCCTTTCTTCCTGTGATGCTCATCTAGCACCTTCTACTGAGAAAGCTTAACATTGTGCTTACTTTAAAGAAGAAGGGCTTAAAGGAACCCTATTATCACAGGGCACAGATTGAAGGGGGAATTTCGAGCTGAGTGACAATATACTGATAACATACAATGAACAACGATCGTGCACACTTTTTATGTGATTTTATATATCGTCCTTTGTGAAGTATCTATTCTAACTTTTTGTTTTTCTTTTCTTTTTTTTTTTAAGAAAACCATTCTAAGCACCTTGATATTGCTTCAGCTTTACCTGGATTCATTAAAAAGCCACAACAGAGAAAGAAGCCATCACATGAGCTCTTCTGCATTCTTTTATATGGTTTTGATTCTTCCAAACATAGAATTGCTACAAGAAACCCTGATATCTAATCTCTATCAGAAAACATTGCTTACTGTAAAAATATTGTTGGAGATGACTCAATATTATGGATAAAAACTAATACAGATAAACATTAAAAAGGCAGCATGGCACAGGCGATAGAACTGACTTTGGAGCCAGATCACATATGTTAAAATACGGCTTCTCCACTGACTAGTTGTGTGACTTTGGGTAATTTGCTTAAGATCGCAGTGCTTCAGTCTCCTCGCCTGTAAGATAGGGATAATAATTGTACCTCACAGGGTCGTTGTAAGAAATAAATAAGTTAGCATTTATAAAGTTCTTAGAAAACTTTCTGGCACATAGTAAGTCCCAGTGTTTAAATATATGCTTGTATATACTTTATACTTATATAAATTTATATTATTGATAATATATTGATATATAATAATCTATTATTAGTATATAATAATCTATCAATACATTATATTTCTATATAATTTTTTTTTTTTTTGAGGTACGCAGGCCTCTCACTGCTGTGGCTTCTCCCGTTGTAGAGCACAGGCTCCAGACGTGCAGGCTCAGCGGCCATGGCTCACGGGCCCAGCTGCTCCGCGGCATGTGGGATCTTCCCGGACTGGGGCACGAACCTGTGTCCCCTGCATCGGCAGATGGACTCTCAACCACTGCGCCACCAGGGAAGCCCTCTATATAAAAATTTTAATGTAGGTTAGCTAGTGATAATACTAGTTAATATTTATTAGGCACTTTCCATGTACCAGGTACCAGAACTTTGCATGTATTATCTCATTGAGTTATCAAAAGCAACACTTTTCTGATAAAGATATAATGGGAAAATGGAGTTTTAGATAGGCTAAATTGGTTTTTAGCCAAATAGTGTATTCGGTTATAGTATAAAGTCCACTCTCCATCTCACCTTCACCCTGGCCAATTCCACCAAGCAAATGAAGATGCTGGACAAAGTATAACCATATAAAAGAAAGGAGAGTTTCCATACATAAGAAAAAAAAGAGAGAACTCAAAGTTACAGAGGTGAGTAGAACTGAAACTGAAAGAAACCTGGGATTACTGAAGATGAGACACCCTTTGTAGGACTGGATATTAACGCTTCACTATGTCAGGAGATGAACCCTCAGGCCTGTACACAGTGGAGAGTTGGATGCAAGCTTTCTGCATAAACCCAGGAACCACAGTGGGCTGTCAGTCCATGAAATACGAATGAGGCAACTCCACTCACTGGCTATAAAAAATGGCAAAGAGGCTAAGCTGTTCACCAGTAGCCATGGTTGGAAGAAAGAATCTTGTACAAGAAATCAAGCCCAAACCTACACCATCTGTGGATATTGGATCTGAATTTAACAGTACTCAGATGGAAACCCCATGACATAAAATGGGTAAAATGCATATTTCCCAGCAGAGGAAAATAAAACTTCTTCATAGGTGTGTCTCTACAACCAGAGCAGGTTGAACAACCCTGGAGGAAGGCATGCTAAATCCATATTCGCAGGAAATGTCATAACACAAGGAAACAGATCACTTTGAGACTTGATGGAAACAACCACCTGGAGAACCCAAATTTTAAGAAATGCAATAATGGAATAAAATTAAGGACACTGAAACAAGTATGTTAAAATAATCAGAGACAGAAAAAGAAAGGATTAAAATCATAAGGCAAGAATGAGACATATGGGGAAAAAAAACTAAGCTAAACTAAAAACAAACTAAGGCAGATCCAAGAGTTGGAATATTTACCCAAGGTCCTACAAGACGTAAAGGACAGATTCAGCATTTGAACTCTGGAACTCTAACCTCTAAGTACTGTACTATCCTATCTCTCAAAATAGTATGAGAGTTTTATATAGGATGCACATAGCCAAAATTGTAATACTATTTTTAATCTCTATATTTCCATCTCTTCTAAGATAAATAGAATTGTGGATAATTTTTATTTTGTGCTTTATTTATTTTTCAAGTTTTAAAAATTAATCATTAGAGAAAAAGTATTTTTTCTTTGCAATAACAATAATTTAAGGTCAAAATAACAGTTTCTTTTCATCTTGCCTAGAACATCTTTGTCTTAAATCTAGCAGTCATAGAAATTTGCCCAAGAATATAACTTGACTCTTTTTACAGCCCAATTGTTACAAAAACCTCAACTTGTGGAATCTCATATTTTTAAGAATTTGTATTTCATTAATTTTTCTACATAGTTTAAATTACAGACTAGACAAGACTCTCAGAGAACCAGGTGCTAGGTATCTTGGCCCCTATACGATAATTTTTATAGAAATTAACTTCGGAAATTTTTTACCAACTTTATATCAAGAGACATAAGAGGGCTTCCCTGGTGGCTCAGTGGTTAGGAATCCGCCTGCCAATGCAGGGGACATGGGTTCAAGCCCTGGTTCAGGAAGATCCCACATGCTGCAGAGCAGCTAGGCCCGTGCGCCACAACTACTGAGCCTGAGCTCTACAGCCCGCGCGCCTAGAGCCGGTGCTCCGCGATGAGAGAGGCCACCGCAATGAGAGGCCCGCGCACGGCAATGAAGAGCAGCCCCTGCTCATCGCAACTAAAAAAGAAAGCCCACGCGCAGCAACAAAGACCCGACACAGCCAAAAATAAATAAATGAATTAATTAATTAATTTAAAAACAAGAGACATAAAATAACCTTACAAAGTATATTTCATCTGTATTCAGTTCAGCGTTCAGTTAATTATATTGCCTACTAGATTATACAATGTGTGTGTGTGGGGTGTGTGTGTGTAGTATTAAATTTCACCTTATGGTGTTTTCCTTCATCACATTTTTTTCTTAAAATATATACTACACCTGTCTGAAATTGTGATTTTTGCCCATTGAATGAACACTTCCTTTTCACCACCTGTGAGGTTAAATTTCAAAGGTCAAAAGATGTCCTGACCTCAAAGATGATCTGAACCACCCTTTATCTCTAGAGGGGACAACACCTGAATTATTACAGATTTATGGTCATTTATTTTATTGAAGTTTGTTTTGATAGATGCAGAATACTGTGTACTTAGTCTTACAAATGGACACTCACCTAGGGTTAGAACTATCAGAGGAAAATTGCACCTGATGGAGTTAAACATGAAAGGAAGATTTTATTAGAGATTATTGCAATAGGGTTCAAGAGGACAGCAATAAGGGAGAGAGGAACTCATCTCCTCTGGAACAAAAGGCAGGAGAGGTCTTAAGTGCTGGCGAGAGCTAGTGAAAAGTTCTGGAGGACATTACTGGGCTGTGGTCAATCTGATTAGACCACCTGTGTTTGCTAATTGGCACTCATTGAAATTAGGCTCCTACCCTCCCACTGAGACTGGGAGATACAGGTGCTATCTTTCTTGAAGATGACATTTCAAAGGATGGTTCCCAGGTCCTTGAGAAAAACATTCCTGGGCTGTACAACTGGCAAGAGCCTTGGACAAGATTTATATCTCAAAGGGACAGAGAAAGAACTTATAATTATAAATTTTCTAAAGTAAATGCTCTATGTAAAAGAAGGTCAGGGGCCTATAGTTAGGACAAAACTTGTCTAAAGTATAGTCAAACGGAGGAAAACATTAGGCCATCTTGGTCAGTAGCTAATCTATAAGTAGATAAAGCTACATAATTTCACTGTATATTTAGATCCATAGAAGGAGACCGCTTAGTCTTTTTAACGATATGTTTTAATATATTTAAAGCATTTATTTCAATGATAATGCAGTATTTTGCACATGTGGCGTTATCCCACCTTTCTCTGTACCTGTCCTCTCCTCTTCCCTAGTGATTTCCTCCTCCGTCACTGCTGAGATTTTGTGGGACCATGCTCAATCATCCCTGCTCACATTTAGCCTCAGGTAGCCACAGAGATTTGGAGCTTCAGTTGCTCAAGCTACCTAAATTGACAATTTCATACCCAAGACACTCAGCATACACCTTACAAGGCTGTTGTGAGAAATGAGTGAGATAATGTATGTGAAAGCACATTGCACAGTCCCTTGAAAATAGCGGTTAAGAAATAACTTTTAAGTGAGTCAATCCTTTATGCATTATTTCACCTCTTCTTACTACCCCTGCCACCTGCTCTCTTTCCCTTTCTTGTTTTAGTCTTCAGCCTCCTTTTCTCTCACCTTTGTGAGAATGTGCCACACCTGCTGACAACTGCATGCCCATCTCGGGTCCATGGCCTCAGCAGTAGCAATGCCTTCACTCTCCAAGTCTGCTCCTTGCCCCACTGCCTCTCTCATACACACACACCTCCCAGTTCTGGTTCTCTTCTACAGCTCTCTACAACTCAGCATTGAGAAAGGCAAGGCAGACCAGACAGAAGAGCGGAATCATCCCTGGAATTCACAGGTTGTTAGAGGGGCAGCCCGATCCCTGGCGCATCCTACACCTGAACAAAGCCCCACAGAAACATCCCAGATGTTATGATTCTGAAAAAGTGAAGAGAAGAAAAGTCAAAGAAGGACAGAAAAAACAAGAGAAAAAAATGACAGAGTCAGAAAAGGTGCAAAGAAAAGCAAGAAATAGAATGAGAATTAGTTTAAAAATAAAGGTAGCAGTTTTTTGTTTTGTTTTGCTTTCAAGGACTCAAGGATTGGAAAGTCCCATCCTAAAAGGAGAGCAGAGAAGACAGTATTGGGTGACAGTTGTCCCGGGGAAGGATCGGAGAATGGACATTCTGGTGGGAAAAGACTAGGCTATGAAGCACCTCTCAATGAGACACCTGAATTTTCATTGTCTTCGGGCCGCTGCTTCTACACCCAGCCTCAAGGCAAAATAATTCATTCCTTGGTGTATTGATTAAAGTGAAGCCATTGAAAATATTTTTATCTTGTCTAAATTCCTTCTCACTGTTTTCTGTCCTTCTATCTGTTCTTTTTAACTTGTCTCCCATTTCAGATGAACATCTGACTCAAATACTTGGGGGACTATTCCTTCAAACTTTCTTCACCCTTCATTCCTTTCCCTTTTCTTCAATTTCTCTTTCCATAATTAGCATCCTGTTTCTTCAGAAGTAATGCCCAGTATGTTCAGCAGAGTAAAGAATGTTTGTAAGTCTAATACATATAATAACTCTATTATAAATATTTGAGAAACTACTACTATTACCTTGCATAATATGTACTATGAAAAATTTAATACATGTAAAAGAAAAATGATGGAATAAAAGGAATAAATGCTAAGTACCAGGGAACATTGTCACATTTCTTGTGCTCACTCTGCCATGACAACAACTTCAGGAACACTTTATGATGAAGGATGGACTGAATAATGGCCCAAATAAAACTTTAATTTTCTTTCATTTTAAGCTTATTGAGTACTTATTATGCCTGGTCCTTAAAAAAGGATAAAATAATGCTTTCCATTATTCACAAAAGAATTACATTTGTATGGATACTATTGTGCAATTATTCCATAGATCTCTTCTGTGACACTCAGGAGTTTCAAATGTAGTAAATATAAAATGGGACTTTAAATGTTGATGAAGTCACTAAACAGTAAGCATGGATGGTTTAGGAAGAATATTCATTACTGAGAAACAATGGAAATGTGTTTATGGAAGAATCGATCACAGAGTCAATACTGGCACTTTTCAGTGGAATTGGTGCATTTCTCCCATTAAACTTGTAATGACTCGGATCCAAAGCATATTTAATTCATGGATCACTGCTGTAATATTGTGTCAACATGTACTAAGGGAGTCTTCACTGTATGGATCACTGCAGTGACAGACTGTAATGGTCCCTTGTCTACCAAGTTAATGCATATTATCACAGAACACTAATACAGCCTCTACTTTATAAGAAATTGCTAACAAACCCTTAACATTATCAGTAGGAGAATTAACAAAAAAACAGAACTAGTTGCTAAGACTTTTCAGAAAAAATCTTTACAAAACATAAGATTTCTCCAATTTCACTCTATGCTTACATGATCATTTTTACATTGAATTTTTCCTAAACTCTATATTGTTAAAAGATATATTCAGCTCTTCTGCTTTTTCTGGACACTTACATGGGTAATTTTCTTTGACCTTTTTAAGAGTAAAAAAGCTACGAATTTGGGGCTGAATAACTAGGAAGTGGAATATTCAGTAAATTAGACAACTCCAAGATAACCCTAGGTCGTAAACTAAGTTTGGTGCCCACCTCCCTCCCCCAGGCAATGGCAAGACATACTACATTACATTTAGTCAAGAGTTTCTGCTGGCATATTAAAACTATTAACATAGGTTACTGAGAACCCTCCTTTTTATAAGAAAAGCAAAGATTCTATTTGATTTGCATGTGGAGTATTTTAAATTCTCCATGGAATTAAGTTCAGACTATCTCCAATTCACAGTTACTCCAAGAAAAAAAATTACATCATTAAAATGCCAAACAATAACAGTAATAAAGAAATATATGTACAAGATAATACATAAAAAATCACCTCCTTACTTGTTTTTACTTCCTTCTCATTCACTTGTGTTTATAAGACAAAATCTAATAAATAAATAATTGTAGACCCACGCAATGGAATATTATTCAGAAATAAAAACTGAACAAACAACTGATTCATACAACAGCATGGATGGGTCTAAAGTGTATTTGTTTTAATGCATTTTTAAGTGAAAGAAGTCAGACACAAAAGGCTACATAGTACATGATTCTCTTCATATGACATTCTGGAAAAGGCAAGACTATAAGGATGGAAAACAGATTAGTGTTTGCTAGAGATTAGAGGTAGAAAGAGGGGTAGGGACAAAGGAGAGGCATGAGAAAAATTTTTGAGTGATGAAATGATACTATACATTATTGTGGTGGTAGAAATACAGCTCTATGCATTTGCCAAAAACCAGAATCGTTCAAAAAGTGTGATAAAGAAAACTGACAGACAGCATTTAACCAACTGATCAAGAGTAACATCACCAGTAATCCTTGATAATAATTTGCTGAGAAGTGATGGCCTTACTAAAAATTTATAACATCAATCTAATCATGAGAAAACATAAGACTAATCCAAATTAAGGAACAAAATAGTGATCAATACCCTTAAAAGTACTGAGATAGTGAAAGGCAAGAAAAATCAGAGAAACTGTCATAGATTGGAGGAGCCTAAGGAGACATCACAATTAAAGGCAATACTGGATCCTGGACTGGACCCTACAACGAAATAGAGACATTAGTAGATAAATGGTAAAAGCCAAGTAAAGTCTGTAGATTAGTAATCAGTATTGTACCAATGTTAATTTGCTAGTTTTGATTATTTCACCATGGTTATGTAAGATGTTAATATTATGGAAACAAAGAAACTGTGAAGGATGTACAGGAACTCTATGTGCTATCTTTGCAACCCTTCTGTAAGTCTAAGTTATTCAAAGATAAATGGTTTTAGAAATCTAATGAAAGTACCTGCTGCACTGAAGGGACTATGTTTATGTGTTCAAGTTGCCATGAGGCTAGCAGAAAACCAATAGACACAGAAACACTGCATTGATTTTATAAAATAAAATCTAAAAATCTAATGTGATTTGGATTAAATGCCATCTAACTCCTCTTCTCATAAGATTTTAGAATTAGAACACATTTTCTGCTTTATGTTCCTAAAAGCAATCAGAGAAATCAACTGTAGTAGTTTATCACTATTGTTTTAATCTCAGCATTAGCAGAGTATTGGCCAGTTGATATATATATATATATATATATATATATATATATAGCACAAGGCACAATCAACCCTTCTCAAATCATTACTCTCAAGGTCTAGTCCATGACTCCATTCCTGAAAAGAATCATGGATTCATAGAGTGCTTGAAATATAGGAAACCTCAGAGAGGTTATTTGATTCAGAAGTTATCAACTGTCTGAGTTTGAACATTGTCTAAGATGTTTGACAACTGCCTCAGAGAAAAGGAGGTCACGTGAGTGTTACTCAACTCCCTGAAACCCTAGTCTCCTCCCCTTTTCAACCACTGCAACCAGATAACACTTAAGTTTCTTTTGTTTTGTCTAATGGGACTCTACAGAAACTTTTTAAAATAAAGAATTCTAAGGCTAAAAGAAAAATTTTAAACCACTTCTGTATGTCAACCTTTTTAGTTTTTTGTTTTTTGAAAAAAACGAGAGGGAAGGATGTGAAGTGACCTGCCCAAGGTCATACAGTGTTTTAATGATAAAGTCTAGAATCCAGACCTCTTAAATTCTAATGCACTATTTCTTTTTCTACAGCTTGTATCCTAACTAAGTCCCTCCAAAAGTAGTAACTAAAACTTTTTGGAGAGATCTCCTTAAACTTTAAAGTGTTCCAGGGTCAACTGGGTAATGAAATGCTCAAGTATGATACCAATGTATAATGTAATTGTGATTATCTTCACCTGACTGCAGTGGTAATCAATGCATGATTTAAACATGTAACACATACACACATATATACAGCTATACAGAGACATACCCACAGGAATGCTTAAGAGCCTCCCCCTCATATATGCATGCACCTTGCTCCTTGTCCTAGCGAACAAAAAGTTGTGTCTGAGGAAGAAATGTGTTGTTCCTCCACAATCCCACTTCATGAAATCTTAAGTTCCCAATATTTCCTGTGCTCAAACCAACGAATATTTTAACAACAACAACTGATCTTGAAATTTCTGAAGCAAGTTGTTAATAGTGAGAGAGAAAGGCAACCCCTGACAGTGACAGCCAGGTCTTGGTACAGCACTATTAGCTGGGCTTCAGTGTTACCACGAGCTGGACTAGCATTCCCGGCTAGTTCATGTTCTTCTCTTGTGGAACATCAACAGTCTCACAGAACACCAACATGGGAGAAGGCCACTCTGAATCAGTGATTATGCCAGGCAAAAATCAAGACTACTGAAAATCATGTCTGATCACAGACAGTATCATATACATTTCCAACCATAAAAATGACCAAACATCTTTCCGTCCTGGCTAATATGAGTGAATGCTACTTCTTTACCAAACATAGCTTTAGCCTTGCTTCATTCCTTTTGTTTTTTAGATAAGAATTGTTAAGAAACAGAGTTACCTCTACTTTCTAATGGCATCCAATACACAGCAAAGCCCTGCTTCCTTGAATCCTTCTAAAAAGCAACTAACAGAAGTTGAAATTCTGCAGGGAGTCCCCTCTAAAACCTTCTTACTGAGATATTCCATGGTTCCCCATGGCACATGTTCTCCCTCATTGCAACGAGTCAATAAACCCAACTTTGTTGAACTGCAGGTGTGTTCCTGATGGTCTTGGCGGAACGGCACTGACAAAAGTGCAAAAAGAAGAAATTTAATCACACACTTGGAATGACAAATAAATGGCTAGGGGCCATTTTGAGTGTCAGCCATTTTTTCCTAACATCCTCTTCATTGCCACATGAGAAACAATTAAAAAACAAACAAACAAAAAACAGCTAACAAGAAGAAACTGTTCCTCAAGTCAGGGTCTGTAGATTCTATTGTAGATTCTATGTCACCTCACAAGCAAGCTCTGGCCTCAGCTCTCTCTTTCTGGACCACTCTAGAGGCTGGATGCTGGTCCCAGAGTGACTGGGCAAGACTGTGTTCAGGGAGGTTAAGCTGTTAACTGAGCTGCTACTTGAGACTTACTTTTTGCTCAAATGTATATAGTATTACTGGTTTAATAAGGTTCATTCTGAAGAAAAACCTCACATAGTTTAAACATGAGTTGTTTACTTAGTAATTTTCACTTTGGGTAAAATTACAGTCCATATAGATGGACTATAGGGGAGAAAACAGATCAAAAACCAAAGGAAGATTTAATTTCCTTACATCTGGACAAGAGTTAGAATGGCAAATCCTTGTGTTGTGATAAGAATAGCTCTATAATAATACACAGTATTTGCCTTTCTCTGACTTATTTCACCAGGCATAATATCCTCCAGGTTCACCCACATTGTTGCAAATGACAACATTTCATTCTTTTTTATGGCTGAGTAATATTCCTTTGCACATATATATATATATATATATATATATATATATATATACACACACACACACACATATATACCACATCTTCTTTATTCATTTACCTGTAGATGGACAATTAGGTTGCTTTCATATCTTGGCTATTATAAATAATGCTGCTGTGAACATTGGCGTGAAGATATCAATATCGTTTCAAATTGGCCTTTTCGTTTTCTTCGGATATATAGTGGATATTGCCGGATCATATGGTAATTGTATTTTTAGCTTTTTGAGGAACCACCATACAGTTTTCCAAGGTGGCTGCACCAACTTACATTCCCACCAACAGTTTACTAGGGTTTCTTTTTTTTCACATGCTCGCCAACATTGTTATTTACGGCCTTTTTAATGGCAGCCATTCTGACCAGTGTGAGGTGATAACTTATTGTGGTTTTGACTTGCATTTCCCTAATGATTAGGGATGTTGAGCATCTTTTCACGTGCCTGTTGGCCATCTGTATGGCTTCTTTGGAAAAAATATTTATCCAGGTCCTCTGCCCATTTTTAAACTGGTTAAAAAACCTGTTTGATATTGAGTTGTACGAGTTGTGTATATATTTTGGATATTAACTCCTTAACAGACATATCATTTGCAAATATTTATGTTATCACTTATATGTGGAATCTAAGAAAAAGACCAACAGATGAATGTAACAAAACAGAAACAGACTCACAGATAATAGATAACAAACTAGTGGTTACTGGTGGGGGGACAGGTTGGGGGAGGGCAAGATAAAGGTAGGGGATTAAGTGGTACAAACTACTATATGTAAAATAGATAAGATATAAGGATATATTGCATAGCACAAGGAATACAGCCAATATTTTATAATAACTTTAAATGGAGTATAATCTGTAAAAATATTGAATCACTATGTTGTACACCTAAAACTAATATAATGTGTAAATCAACTATACTTTATTTTTTTAAAAGAAGACCAGTTCTGTGGACAAATGATTTAAAACAGCAAACCAACTATCATACTGTAGATAATATTTTTAGGAGACAATATTTTGGATTCATAAGAACAGAACAGTTGTTTAATGTGAATAGACTATTTGATTGTCTATGCAATCACAAGACTTGACATGGAATCTTAGTTTCCTCACAGACTGTCATTGCTTGTTGTGATCTTGAAGAATTTACTTAATCTGTCTAAGCTCAGGTTTTTCACCCCTAAAATATAAGCTCCATTGAGGCAGAGGTTTTTTTGTTTGTTTGTTTTTATTGGAATATAATTGCTTTACAATGGTGTGTTAGTTTCTGCTTTATAACAAAAGTGAATCAATTATACATATACATATATCCCCATATCTTTTCCCTCTGGCATCTCCCTCCCTCCCACCCTCCCTATCCCACCCCTCTAGGCGGTCACAAAGCACTGAGCTCATCTCCCTGTGCTATGTGGCTGCTTCCCACTAGCTATCTATTTTACATTTGGTAGTGTATATATGTCCATGCCACTCTCTCACTTCGTCCCAGCTTACCCTTCCCCCTCCCCGTGTCCTCAAGTCCATTCTCTAGGTTTTGTCTCTTTTATTCATTGCTATTTTCCTTGCACCTAGGGCAGTCATTGGATCATAGTAGATACTGAGACATACAGTAGAGAAATTTTATAAAATTGTAGCGTAGAATCTGGTAAATAGTAGATGTTTAATATATTTTTATTGTTAACTATGACGGTGGTGGTAGTATCATGATTTGGGGCATAAATTTAAAACAAAATATTAAAACACTACTATTAGTTATGTTGATGTAAACCTCTCAAACAGGAGGAGAGTTTGAATGAATCTCTGTTAGTTGTTGCTACGTAAAGAGTAGTGCCTTTTAACTGATATATAGGCAAAAAGTGATCTCCACTTGGACATGGAAAGCTACAAGAAAGGAACTGTAAATATTTTATTCTGACTTATATATTTCAAACTTATTATCAAAATAATTTTTAGTATTCTAAGATTTATATAACATAAGATGTGAATAGGGAGAATTTTAGAGAAATATAACAAGATGTGCGTGAATTTAAAACCTCCTACTAAATTAAAACATTATATTATTGATCAGTCTAGCTTTTCTTTTCTAGACTCAAGAAAATAGTTAATGTTCTCCAAGTTTTTTATCAGGCATTTGATTTGGGGTAGCTTGCTATCTACGTCCACTCAAGTTTCATCCTAAGCAGTTTGGAGTTTTCAGTTTTAGAGATGAGAGTGAAAATTTAACTGTGTATGGTAGCAGAATATGCCACCCCCAAATATGCCACTTTGGCAACAAGATTATTTTTAGCTAAAGGCAATAGAAAAGAAGCAGATACAAGAAAAGCTCTCTGCCCTCCCTCTATCTGCCTAAAAGCAGGACATAAATTTGCCAAAGTGTCCCCTTTCCCCCCTCTACCTGGAAGGACAAAAGTTAATCACCAGAGACAACTTTCAACCTTTATCAGCCCATTGGCATCAGAGGAATCTCCACAACAAACTTTACTAATTAGCCTTATCTTCCATTAGTTCCCCACATATTTGCTTTTCTACAATTTATCACTCCTAGAAAATCAGTCTGTCTTTTCACTTATCTGAAAATGTATTGTTCCTTTGCTAAGATGCTCTATCTATACACCCAAGGTCTAACTACCCCTTTGGGCTACTTATCTCTGGATACTCCCATGTGTAAGCACAATGCACCTGCTAACAAACTTTGTTTTTCTCTTATTATCTATGTCGTTTGGAAGTCAAATTTTCAGGGCCCCAGCTGGAGAACCTAGAAAGGTAGTTGGGAAATTATTTTTTCTCCCCTACCACTGCTTTAGGAATAACCACCTACTGTTTGACCTCACATTTTTCAAACCAACTTAAGGAACTACAAACTATAGAGGGTAAGCCCCCAAGGTAAGTGGCTGGCTAAATAAATATCTAAAGTTGCCTGAGGTTATCACTACTTCAATGACAGTCTGATGCTTGGTCTCCCGGAACAAACTAAACTGTTCTCTGTTTTGATAACTTAGCCTTTTCTAACACCCTCTATTGATCACTGGTAACATTTATTCACTTACTGGCAACCTATGCACAGGAACATTGCCCAATTCAATCTGTAAAAGAAGCTGTGCTATACTACCGCCCCCTCCCTATAACTCTCTTATTCCAAATGTTTTTACCCACCCTTCCTATTGAATACTCTGAAGTATATAGTGCTCTACAAAGTAGAGGTAAACTTCTCAATCTCTTGACTCATGAAAGTGATTTATTATTATGTATTAGGCATCAGGTAAATAATAAAAAATACGTCACCATCAAAACATTGTGTTCTTCTTTTCCATGTATATTTGCATTTGGAAGAGTGAGAAATTCCTTTTCCCATTTGTCTTTAACTATTTGTTTGTTTTGATCCCCCCAAATTTAGAAGAGGTGAGAGAAATTAAATGAGAGAAAGAGATTTCAACACGAGTGGATGTAAGATCTGCAAAGGCAGAAGTAAGCCATAGTAAGTTACTTAGAAATTCATTAATTCACTCTTTGAATGCTTAGATTAATTGCATCAAAATTAGTGTTTGCCTCTGGAACATCTAGGTGGTGATAAATTTATTAAATGCCTTTTAGCCTGACAAATCCTAAATTGCCAAATGTTGTTTTGTTTATGTGTGTAAATATATGCAAAGTAATTCAAACTTTACTTTTAAAGTCTTCAACTTTATTTATCACTAAAATTGCCTGTCAGCCCCAGAAGAGACAATGAGGTAATTTGTTAATGGATAGAAGTGGAGTCCAGGGAGACGTGATTAACACGACTAAAGGCAATGGGGATTTCTTACATGTAGATCCGCAGGTTAATGTTCACCTTTCATGATCCTCTAAATTATATCTTGCCTCCTAATCAGCTAGGCTTAAAATATTCTGTCTCTTAATACTGACAAGGTCCAATTTATTAATTCTCCCACATTAAACGTACAAGACCAAACACATCTTAGTAGATATGTAGACCATGTGCTATTAAATCAGTTATGTTATTTAACAGAATCTCAAAAAACACTGTTGTCCCTGAAAATCTTAGAGAAGCTGTGTTATGAACAAGCTGTGCTATGAACAGGCTCAGTAAACAATATGCCTCACATCTAATAGTAATACCTAAAATTTGTTGAGTACTCTGTTCTAAGCACTTTATATGTATTAATTCATTTAATGCTTATCGCAACCTTACAAGATAGCTACTAGTTTTAGGCTCACTTTGCAGATAAGGAAACTGAAGCATGGAAATCTTGGGTACCTTGCCCAAGGTCACACAACTAAGTGGCAGAGCCACATTCATGTTTAAACCCAGGCAGACCAGTCCCACGGCTTGCATGCATAATGTTAGACTGCCTTTCTTATAGTAACAAATATGTTCCCAATGTATGTTGATGCTGCTATGATTAATAAAGTATAAATAGTAGAAAAGTAGGCACTGATTCTTAGAAGCCAATAGATATTGAAACTGAGGGCTGATCTGATGAGGCTCTCCAAACCTAACCTGCCTTGCTTGCTTTTAGTCTCTTGCTTTTAGTAGATATTAAACTAAACTCCCACTAGTTTCCTTAAAGGCAACACATCTGACTTTTGGGTCACTACAGTAATGGTTGCTTAAGCTTTTTTTCAGGAACATGGAGCTAGTTCTTGCCCAGTTTAGACCAGTTGAGACCACTGACCATTCAACTGGGTCCTCATGAGTGTCCCATGAATGACATTTTGACTTCAGAGGGCCAAAAACTCCATCCTCAGGACACGCTAAGGCTTCCATTTTCTGAACACACATTGTGTGAAGAGCCATGAAGCCTGACTATGCTTGCTCAGACCATCAATTACCTCTCTTTTCTTACCTCCGATATCCTTCCCCACACCTCAGATCACCCTGCCTCTTCATTCCATAAATGTCCCTAAACCCTATCTTCAGGGAGGTGGATCTGAGATTTGTTCTCTGGTCTGCTCACTTGGCTGCCTCATGAATAAATCTTCTCTGCTGCAAACCTTGGCATCTTGGCATTTGGCTTGCTGCATATCAGGCAAAGGAACCTGGTTCAGCAACAATACCATCAGTATTACTACTTTTATGTTGTAGTTTCTTGAAATTGCTTTGGCCTTCAAAATGAGGTTTTTACCCTCGGAAGTCTGGAAACTGTGGGCCTAGCACAATTTATCATATTCAGTGAGCCTCTTCTTCATCTACAATAATAACCAGAGACGGAATTCTCCAGGAATAGCCAGTGGGAGCTATTCTCTGGTTATCTCTGGAGAATGAGGGAAGATCATCTTGGCTGGGAACAGGAAGAAAAATATGAAAGAGTGAGCTTCCAAAACAGAGAGCAAAGGGAGAAGCAGAGGTAGGGCAGATTAAACACCAGGGTAGAGGTCCACGTGGAAGCTTGAGCCAATGCCTGTATACCACGGGTCACCACTGAGGTGAGAATTGTGTCTCATCCACTGTAAGGCATCTATCCAACAGATGTGGAGTAAACGCCTTTTGCCCACAGATGCTTTCAACGTCTTGGATCATTTAGCATTTGTATATCCCACTAGAACAGTTAAAATCACAGTATAGTTACATGAGGGATAGGGCAGTGATGAAACTCACTCCTTATTATAATTACACAACTATAACGTATACTATTACTTTCAATATATTTGAGAATTCTTGGAAGACAAACCTTTTCTAGGGCAAAAAATAGCTGGGACAATTTTCTTATTCTGTTGAGTTTTTTTATTTCTACTTGCTATATCTCCTTCCTATTTTTCAGAAATATGGTAAAGATTATACCACAATTAATGGGAAAACAATTGCATGTGTGAAAACAAGAGTAAAGATTCTCCTACAATAAATGAAAAAATATGGTGGTTTTGAATTTTGACTTAAGAGTATTCAGGACATGATTTTAATCACATCCCAGGCATACAGACACTTGCATTATATTGCCATAATGCATGTTTCACACTGTAGAACAAGTGTTGCTACCAAGCCAGCTATAAGAGTTTTCTACACAAGTACTAGCCACCATGACTAGCACTGTTCACATTCCATTTTTACCTTATGACATAGGCCAGGGTAACGGAACTGATGCACACGTTCTTCCTGCTTGTATCATTTCTTTCACTGATGCAGATACATAATATTAAGGTCTCACAATTTGCCCACTAACTAGTCTACGACCTGAAAATGATATGAATGACTAATCAGCCTAAAATGGCCTGAGTGCGCCCATTCGTTCCATGCCTGTTTGGCTTTCTTGCTGGCTGAGCTTTTGTGACCTTTTGAAAAATGGCTGCTTGATCTAAAAATGTGTTTTATTTCTAGGTAAGGGACTATGTCAACTTCCATTTCTTATGGAATTCACAGTGAACCGTCCAGCATAGCAAGACATTTCTTACATTCTTATCTGCCTGTTCTTTCCCACCACAAATCTTAACACAACCAACATCCCAATCTCTACTTATATCTCGTGACCTCAGCAATTGGATTTTCAATTTCTACAGGTTTCCTTTTAGGGAGCACAGACATTTGCTTCAGAACAGTACATTTAGTTTTCCACTCGTGTAGCTTTGAAAGAAGAAAGTGTACTTATTTCTTGAGGCCTTCTCAGCTAAGTGAATTTGGCTCCATCTTCCCCAGCTTTTAGTTCTGCCATTAGTGTTAGAGGATGCTTCAGTGAAATGTACTTGTATTCCATATAATGGAGGTTCACTTTGATGCTGAGAATATTAAAACTGGATTTCCAGAATTGTAATTGTAAATTTTCCCAGAAAAATCAGAATCAAACTCATATTGTTATTGTTATATTAATTTAGCAGTAGATAATTTTTAAAGAAATACGTATATCATTACTAATTAATCTGGCAAAAACTATGATAATTTTAGCCCTGATAGAATCACTTGACTAGAATTACCCCAACTGAGGTGACTCTAATGATGATACCTGATGTGTCAAGATTCTTAGTTTTCAATGAAAGTTAGACTCAATAATACTTCTTTTTTTAATAGCAAAATAAACATACGTTCTCTGGAGGTCATAGGGCCACAACAGAATAGAAACATGGATCTAGGCCATTAGGAGATATAATGAAATTATTTCATTTTCCACTCACATTCATTTTGAAAAAATAATTAAATTTAAAAATTTTAATTTATCAGTCTTTCTGTATCAGAGATGTAGCCATTAGATATTCTCCACACTATTTCTAAATGTGTTGATATTTGCTCAACTACACATTCAAATTAAAATAAGATGTTTAAAATGTTTGTTTCCTGTGTATACGTCTGGTCATGGAATCTCAAAGATAAAATACATCTGTATTAGTAAGCATTCTCCATTCTTATTAGTAAGTAAGTCTCTCAAAACAGAGATTTACTATGGGGAATTGGCTCATGCAATTATGGAGGCTGAGTAGCCTCACAGTCTACCATGTGCAAGGTGGAGACCCAGGAAAGCTGGTGGTGTAATTTGGTCTGGGTCCAAACACCTGAGAAACAGGGGAACCAATGATACAAATCCCAGTCTGAGGGCAAGAGAAGATGAGATGAGATATCCCAGCTCAACACAGACAGGAAAAAAGGAGCAGATTCCTTCTTTTCTGCCTTTTGTTCTATTCAGACCCTCAATGGATTAGATGATGCCCGCAAAATTTGGGGAGCATAATCTACTGAGTCCACCAATCCAAATGCCAATCTCATCTGGAAACACCCTCACCAGTATACCCAGAAATAATATTTAATCCAGGCACTCCATGGCCAGTCAAGTAGATACACAGAATTAACCATCACACATTTTATGTTATAAATGAGGAAACAGAACCTAACTAACTAGGCTTAATCTCTGAGAATGTTAGTGATGGCGTTAAACATAGATACTGGGCTTCTCATTCCTGATCCAGAGTTCTTTAATATGCCTTTCTTTTTTCTTTTTCTTTTTTTTTTTTTTTCTGAAATCTCCTATGGATGCCTGTCAATTTAGACATTTACTTTAAGTGAGAATTTGAGTTTTTAAAATAGGATGTTTCATCATGGAGCAAAAGGTCACAGTCAACCTCCAACTCCAAACTTCTGACATGGGATTGTAACAGAAAAAATACCATTTGTAAAGATGGGAAGATGAGACATAAAGAAAATAAACTATCTTCCCAAAACCCATATATTAGCAAATATCTGATGCCTGAAAGATATACTTCTTATGTACATTACAATTTAATATTCACAACGTATCTGTCCCAAGCTCTTCCTTAGTGTATGACCTGCTTCAAGTGCTACAAATATTCACCATCAGGTGCTTTTTCATTTTCTCTACCATATGTATCCACTCATCTGTAGTATGGCAATGGCATCTGTGACCTAAGGATTTGTCTCAAAAGATAAGAGGGACTAACAATTTTTTTTAGTCAAAGATGTTTCAGGTAGTATACTAAACATTTAATATAGAATATTCTCACCACAATCTACAAGATAGGTATCATTTCCTTTTAAAAACAAGAAAAATGAACCCCACAGTTATACAGATGACAGAATTCACTGTATATAACATTAAACATTTGAAAAATGTTTTCATACTTAAAAAAATGAGTCAACTGTGGTAGCCCACCTATAGGGATGACTATGAAAAAAGTGGAGCACAATAAAAAATATTTGAGCATATTATTATTAAAAACAATACATGAAAGTGTATGCAAGCTCTTATTTCAAATCTTTAGAAATTTACGTACGAAAAAGGACAGAAATTCAATGAAAATATAATAAATAATTCATAGAATTAGAACAAGTAAATCCAAAAGGAGATGTATTAGAGTGGGCAAATAGAGCACATTTTTCTTTTTTATATTTTCTGATTCATTTTTATAATGTAGATACATCACTTTCACACAGGTAAAAATTCTATTCTATGAAGAACTAAAATGCACTAAAATTTAGATAATACCAAAGATAAAAGTATCTGAAAATAAATTTTATTGATTTTAGTTATTTTTTTAAATTCTGAAATGTAGTATCATTTTGTCTCATACTTATTATAATAGTAGTTCCAATATGATATTAATACTTAATTTAAATTGTCTCAAATTCTATCTTGTAATTATTTGTTTAACTTTTTTCCTGGTAATATTGTATAATAGGAATATATGGAATGATTTTTCCCATGTAAAATACTACCCTAGAACCAAGGTCAAACTGCTGCCTGAAAATTTTTTAGATGCCTAGATTAGCCCTCACTTTCATTGTGATGAGGGTGAAAACATACTATTTTGGGAGCTGGTCCTCCTTTATCCTTTACTTTTACATGCAGCTGCATAGTAAATGAGTTTTAAAAACAACTTCAACCAAAACCAGCCTTCTCTGTAATGAATAGGAATGAAAAATAGAAATACTGAAAGATTTTGTCTGGCTTGCTTTTTTTTTCCTATTGGCACAGAAATAATTTGACTGCAAACCATCTCTTCTTCATAGCATGCATGACTGTTTTGTCCATTACTTTTCAATTGAAAAAAGAAAAATGTTTAAAGATAGAAATAGGAAGGTGACTTTTGTTTGTAGATGAGAGTCTCATTTGTGGCACTTGTGCTTAAAATCATTGTAGTAAGAAAAATAGTTCAGTAATAGCTCAGGGGTTTGGGTTGTGTAAAGAGAGAAAGAGAAAAAGAAAGGGAAGGAGAACCTCTGAGAGATGTTTAAGGCCAGAATCATGCATTATTGGCCAGGTTTTCATTTGGTCCTTTTTGGACTGTTATGAACAAGACCTGGAAACACTTTAAATGCCATATGATCAGGCATTTAAAGATAGGGTTCCTTAGCAGAGCAGTGGGTCTAAGGATTAAACTTTAGGGTAGGTGACCAAAGAGAGAGATTGAAAAAAGATGGCAAACTAGTATAGACCATTGAATCCTACAAATCTTAAGCCATTTAGTCTAAATGGATTAAATGTGCCTTCCTGTTAGCAGACTATCCTTCTTACAGATAATAATTATAATATCTGAACAAAATGTAAAAAAAATAATAATAACAACACATTGGAGAATGACCAAAAAAGGCAAAAACTAGAAGGGATTTGACTCTTGAAGAAAAAAAAAATGCATGCGATAGAACTCACATTTATATTGCTTTTCCCCTGAGGACATTCTCAAGTCTGTATAGAGCTAGCAAATAGAACTCAAGCAAAAAGTTACAGCATTTTTTTTCCACTTTATTTTATTTTACTTCGTTTTGTTTTGTTGCTTAAGGTGTCAAATGAAGTAATTGTGCCTACCAAAATGGTGAAAAATTATGGGAAGAAATCCCATAAAGAAGGGATTCACAATGGAGGAAGACCCAAAATTATCATACATACTTCCCATATACTCTTGGCTGACCCCTGAATGGCAAACACATAAGGAAGACTTGAAAAACCTTAGAGGAAAACAAGAGTTAGAAGGCTGAAAGAACTGAGCAGAGATCTCAGGGACTTCCCACTGCATAAGAGTGTGGAGTACAAATCCTTCCACGTCAGAGGGACTTGGTAAACACCTCAGGTCTTTGCCTTACGGCAAGGTGTTTACATAAAAACAAGCCTCCATGAATTCAAAGTGATCAGGCAACTAGTCTAACTGTCTGATCGAACAAAAAGCAACACTCTTCAGAGGACCATAACAGAATCAACAATCTACAATAAATCAGAATTTCCAGGAAAAAAAAATAGCAGATAATTAAATAAGCAGAAAAATATAACCAATTGTCACATACACACACAAACGCAGTCAATAGAAAAAGACACAATATGACTAAAATATTGGAATTAGCAGACAAGGAATTTAAAGTAGCTATTAGAATTAGGCTCAGTGTCGTAAAGCAAAAACTATCCTTACAATGAATTACAAAATAGGAAATCTTAACATAGAAAATGGAAACTATCTTTAAAAAGACTAAATAAAAATTCTAAAATGGAAAATTACAATATATAATATGAAACTTTTCCTTGATGGACATACAAGCAGATTGGAGAGAAACGAGAATTGAACAGTAAAATTAAAGACAGATTAATAGAAATGACTTAATCTAAAGAACTGAAAAGTAAAAGACTGAACAATAAACATCAGGTTCTAAGTGACCTGTCTGGCAATACGCATCAGTCTAACATATATGAAGTACAGTCTTAGAAGGAAAGAAAGGAGAGAAGTAGATTTTTAAAAATATATTCAAAGAAATGGTCAAACATTTACTAAGTTTTGTTACAGTATCAACCTGCAAATTCATAAACCTAAATTAAATCCAAACTGGGTTAATACAAAGAAAATCACACTTGGGTATATTATTGTCACACTGTTGAAAAACAAATCTTGAAAGCAGACAGACATAAAGAGTTACATAACACACAAAGGAATAACTATATGTAGGAGAGCTGGCTCTCACCTGAAGCAATAAAAGCCAGAAGACAAGGGAACTATATCTTTGATGTCCTATAAAATATAAGTCAATTCTGAATTCTCTTTTCCATAAAAAATATAATTCAAAAATTAAGGAGAAATAAAGTCATTTTCAGATATGTGAAAGTTGAGAGAATGTATCACCATCAAACATCAGATCTGTATTATTAAAAAATGGAAAAGGGAGTGTACAGGCTAAAAGTAAATATACAAGATGAAACATAAATCTACAGAAAGAAACAGCACTGGAAATGATAAATATGTGAGTAAATATAAAATCAAAATTCTCTCTTAATTTCTTTAAAGGACCTATGCCTGTTAAAAGCAAAAAAGTATAGCATTATATTGTTGGATTTATGATGTATGTAAATATAAAATGTATTAAAACAATAACACAAAAGACAGGAGGATAATAAGGTACAATATTAATTCTAAGTAGACTGATAAATTAAGAATACATATATAATGCCTAAAGACACCAGTAAAAATAACACAGAGGTATATAATTAAAGTTAATGGAAGAATCAAACTAGAATATTAAACTGGAATATTAAACTCATATTTTAAAAGGGCAGGAAAGAAGGAACAGAGAAATAAAAATGAGATGGGACAAATAGAAAGCAAATGGCATAGTGATATGCTTTATTCAAACTGAATTAATAATTAGGCTAAATGTAAATTACTAAACACTCCAATTAAAAGGAAGAGATTCTTAGATTTGACAGGGGAAGCAAAACCCAACTAAATGCTACCCATAAAAAAAGCATTTTAAATATGAAGAAATAGGTTAAAAGAAAAATATATGTCATTCAAACACTAATAATAAGAAAACTAAAGTGGGTATATTCATAAGCAAACTGTGAGTTCAAGACAAGGAATATTGCTAGAAATTAAGAGGAACATTTTATAATGATAAATGAGTAAATTAATCAAGGAGACATAACAATCTTAAATGTGTATGTACATTAATAACATTAATAACAAAGGTTCAAAACACAAGAAACAAAAAAACAAAAATTAAGAGAGATAAATCAACAGTCATAGCTGGAAGTTTAAACACATCTTTCTCAGAAACTGATAAAAAAAAAAGCTAGACAAAGAAATAGAAAATTTATAGAATTCACAACATCAAACCACTTGTTGTAACTGACATTCACAGAACAAACATTTCATCCCACAAAGGCAGAAAAAATCATCTTTAAAAATGCACATGAGATGTTCAGCAAGATTGACCATATCTGGCCAACAAGATAAATCTTAAATGGCAAGATATTCACATTTAGTTCACATCAAAATTCAATTAGAAATCAATAATAAAGTTAAGTTTAAAAATTAATAATAACCTAGATATCTAAAAAAGCTCCAAATATAAGAAAATTAAACAATCTAAACTATATTCTAAATTACATGGATCTAAGAAGAAACCACAAAGGCACTAGAATTATTTATGATTTAATGATAATTAATAATAAAAATACAGTATATCAAAATTCATAAAATGAAGTGCTTACAAGGAAATTCATAGCTCTATAAATTTATACTAAAAAGGATGAAAAGTCTAAAATTAACGACAAATTATCACTTTAGGAAACTAGAAAAAGAAGAGCAAATTATACATAAAGTAAATGGGCAAAAATAAGGACAGAAATTAAAGAAACAGAAAACAAAAATAGCTAGACTGGTCTAGAAATTAAGAGAGAAAAAACAAATTAACAACTAAGGAATTAAAAGATGCCACTTCAGATACTAAAGATATAGAGATGATGACAAACCAATTGTATGACAATGTCATGGATTAAATGCGAAAAATGGAAGAAAAAAAACACAACTCACCAAAACTAACACATGGAAATTGAAAATATGAATAGTCCTGTATCTATTAAAGACAATGAATTTTTTATCTAAAACCTCAATCCAGAAGATTTCAATGACCAATTCTATCAAATATTTCAGGAAGAAATTGTGTCAATCTTATAGAAAATTCTTCAGAAAACAGAAAGTACACTCCCCAACTTATTTTCTGAGACCAGCATAACTCTGATGCCAAAACCTGGCAAAAATATTGCCACAAAAGAAAATCACAGACCAAAATTTCTCAAAAATAGGGAAACAAATTCCTTAACAAATTATTAAAAAATAGAATTTAGCAATACATAAAAAAATACATCAAGGTTTATCCCAGGAATAAATGGTCGCCTTTACATTTGAAGATAAAAGTAATTCACCATATTAACAAAATACAGAGAAGAAAATCACATAATCATTCCCACTTCAAATAAAGCACTTGATTTTATTAAAAAGAAACTCAGAAATCTAAGAAGAGAAGGGAGCATTCATTACTGATATACGACATACATAAAAAACCTACAGCTAATATCATACATAATTTTAATATGAAATATTGAACACTTTCTAAGATTGGAAGCAAGGAACATATGGTTATTTTCTATTTCCTTTCATCATTTTTATGATACACCTAGCTAATACAAATACAATTTTAAAAAACATGAAGATTGTATGGGGCTTCCCTGGTGGCGCAGTGGTTGAGAGTCCGCCTGCCGATGCAGGGGACGTGGGTTTGTGCCCCAGTCTGGGAAGATCCCACATGCCGCGGAGCGGCTGGGCCTGTGAGCCATGGCCGCTGAGCCTGCGCGTCCGGAGCCTGTGCTCCGCAACGGAAGAGGCCACAACAGTGAGAGGCCCGAAAAAAAAAAAAAAAAAAAAAGACATGAAGATTGTAAATGAAGAAATAAAAGTTTCTATATTTGATGAGGGCATAAACACATATGCCCCCAAAGTCCTAAGGAATCTACCCCTAAACACAAAGGAACTGTATTGGTTTTCTAGGGCTGCCCTAACAAACTATCACAGTCTCAGTTGCATATACAACAGAAATTTATTTTCTTAAAGTTCTGGAGGCTAGAAGTCAAACACAAGGTGTGGGAAGGTTTGGTTTCCTCTAAGGCCTCTCTCCTTGGCTTGTAGATGGCGAACATCTCACAATGTGTGTGCATACCTAGTGTCTCTTTGTGTATCCAAATTTCCTATTATTACAAGGACACAAGTCAAATTGGATTAGGGCCTACTGTAAGGGCCTCATTTTAACTTAGTCACCCTTTTCAAGACTTATCTCCAAATACACTCATTCTGAGGTACTGAGGGTTACGCTTCAACATAATTTTGAGAGAACATAATTCAGGAGATAATCAGAACTAATAAGTGAATTTACCAATTTTGAAGGGTATGATCAATGATATTTCAATACATTAGCAGCAAAAACAAATAGAAAATAAATTTTTTTAAAAAAACAAAAATTTCATTTATAACAGCATTAAAACCAGAAAATATGTATGTAAAAATTAACTAAAGATATGCAATATGATACTGAAAAAAATGAACTGCTCATACACACAACATGGATGAATCTTAAAAACATTATGGTGAGTGGAAGAAGCCAGACATAAAAGAGTATATACTGTATTATTCTATTTATATGAAGTTCAAGAGGAGGAAAAACTACTCCATAGTAATAAAGACCAGAACAATGTTTACCTATTTGACTCTGGATTCTCTTGAAGGAAGATGAGGGAGCTTTCTGAAGTGAAGTATATGTTCTGTATCTTGACTGTGTGGTGATTAGACAGATATTCATTTATCAAAACTCAGTGAATTATACACTTAGGATCTGTTCATTCACTATATGTAAATTTTACTTCAATTGTGTGTGTGTGTAAAACTGGAGTGACATATAATACCAATTTCCAGGGAGTGACATATAATACCAATTTTTGTATACTACAAAAATTATGAGAATTAGCTTTGAAATCAGACAAAGAGAACTGTAATCCCAGGTCTGCCACCTCCCATTTTGTAGCACTGGATGATCTACATAAACTTGTCTGGCCCTGTGCTCTCCAGGCAGAAAACTGGAGTGATCACAATATCCATCACACAGAGTTATCCTGAAGATTAAATAATATAATGTATGGAAGCATTTAGAACAGTGACTAGCATATAATATGTGCTCAAGAGTAGTAAAAATTGTTATGATTAAGATGCAGATTTTTTTTTAAAAGGGAAATAGTGGTTTCTCCCTTAGACCGAATTGTCTTCTAATTGTCTTCTAATGAACGATATCCACAAGCGAAGAGAGAGAGAGATGGATGAAGGATAAAAGAAAAACGGATTGGAGAAGCTGCTGCAATTAAGGCAAAATGCTAATATTAGCATAATCGAAGGAGACTGAGGGATTCAGTGACATTTCTTAGGGATATTGTGAGGATTAAATGAGGTGCGACATGAAAAATTACTTGGCTGGTGTCTGGATTGAGTAAATCCTCAATAAGTATTCAAAATGAATTTATTTGTATTCATACTTAACTTTTTCCAAAACACAGATACTGATAAACATAACAGAGCTTTTTATAAAAGCTTTATTTTATTCAGGAAACATACCATATAAAGTATTACCTCTGAAGCCCGCGCGCCTAGAGCCCGTGCTTCATAACAAGAGAAGCCACCACAATGAGAAGCCCGTGCACCACAAAGAAGACCCAACGCAGCCAAAACTAGATAAATAAATTTATAATAAATAAATAAACTATTCCCTAATAGTTCATCCCAATTAGCTGGTATTCATGTTTTCACAGGATGCATTTGGAGCAGATTATAAAACTTACTTATGTGGTGGCCTTAAAAATTTATCCTTTGATATAAATCCATATATCTGAATGAAAGATGTTTTACTTTAATAGTTACTCATCTATAGTTATTCCATTTTACTTTTCCCCCCAATCAAAGCATTTTAATCATTCCTGTTGCTTCTGCAATCTCTTATCCTTTGTTTAGTTCTAAAGGTTCATGACACTGTTCAGATCTCAGCCAGTTTCGATTAGCTATTGAATTTTTAAACCACTGAAAACTTTGTGAAATAGTTATACTGAATAGCTACTGAAGGACTTAGTATATAATTCAGTCTGTTCAGAAATTCTCCTCTTAATCATGCTGCTTATCATAAGTTATTTTGAGTATGTGATTTTGACATAATTCCTTTTATTTCCCTCTCAAAATAATTAAACATAGTTTTCTATTCTATTTTTGGCCAACTTATGATCATTTATAAAATAAATTTGTGGGCTTCCCTGGTGGCGCAGTGGTTGAGAGTCCGCCTGCCGATGATGCAGGGGACACGGGTTCATGCACCGGTCCGGGAAGATCTCACATGCCACAGAGCGGCTGGGCCCGTGAGCCATGGCCGCTGAGCCTGTGCTCCGCAATGGGAGAGGCCACAACAGTGACAGGCCCGCGTACCAGAAAAAAAAAAAATTTATATGCTCTGAATTATTAGTATTTGCATTTTTTAGTAATTGTGTTTTTTATTTAACAAATAAAAAACCCTCTTCAATATTGATCTATTTCAATAATCAACAGAGCCTTTTCAAACCAAGGGTCAGGGAAGAGTCAAGTGGGGATGATTCTTTCTCAAGTGGAAATATTAAAAATCAGTTATCACTTTTACTGCTCATCCACAGACCTCTTAAATAGCAACAGTGAAAAAAATTAAAACTATCTTGTCTTCTCTATCATAGCATAATTTGAGAAAAGTAGGTAGAAAATAAAGAAATTATGGAAAGATCTGTCAAAAACCACATATAATTCCTCAATACTAATTTCCATTAAAATTAAACCAACTAACTTTAGGGTTTAGAAACATATTTCATGAGCTGATAAGGATAAGGTATGATATAATTCATACAAACATATTAATGAAGAGAGATTTCTTGGGACACCAATCACCATTTTATTCCTAACAGTCTTGAAAAAAAGAGACAACAATCCCAAAATGGAGTCCTCATGCTAAGCCCACATCACCAGACCAAGGCTTAATACCTAACTTAATTGCAGTTACAACCTCCCCCATGAATGGAGACTTAACCTGTCAGTCTGGAATTTTCTGGTCAGCACCAATGAGGTAATCTGCCACACAGGCCCTTTTCCATCAACCAAAGGAAAATGAGGTCATCTGCTCTCTCCTTTTCCCTCCGCCACCTGCCTTTAACAACCTTCTATACTGTACACCTCCTTGGAGCTCCTCTCTACTTGCTAGATGGGATGTTGAGTCATGGCTCATTCAATAAAGCCAATTAGGTCTTTGAAACTCACTTAGTTGAATTTTTGTTACTTAACAGTGTGATTATACCCCCTAGAATCATTTTTACATTAAATACTTAAGAATTTTCTTTTTAAAAAAATGTTTGAAATATGTTAATTTTTATAGGCAAATGTAAAATTTAGCTCAGACCTGGAATGAAATTCCACACATTCTATTTTAATATAACTCAAATTAATTACAGATTTCTTGAAGGTTTGATTCATCATTGCTAGTCTTTTTCTTCCATATGTAGATAGATAGATAGAGAGATAGATACTAAACTTTTCTTAGTATGTGGCAAAGGATCAGCAAGACAAAGCTGTTCTTTTTATAAAATACCTTAATTCAACTGTTTTTATGAGCATTATTAAAGCTCAGAATTCTTACATTATCAACTGAAAGAAAAAAAAACACAATGTAAAAGCTGTGAGTTGAGTTTATTCAGTGTCTTACTGAGGACTCTAGCCTGGGAGACAGCCTCTCAGAGAGCTCTGAGGAACTGTTCCAAAGAGGTAAGGGGAGAGGGCAGCACATATGTGATTTTGGCAAAGGGAGTACACGTAACCAAGCACACATATCAGTAGAAGGTTGCTACTCGTCACAAGGAACAGATATCTTGGTTAATGGTTTTAGAATTTTTCTAAGTATGGGAAGATAGAAGAATCCAGGTTTATAAAATTTTTCTCCTGAAAATATCTAACGATCTGAGGGCCTGTTCTGCCAGTTTTTCTCAGAGTACAGAGTGCCTCATTCCTGATCTCTGCCCTGAACTCCTTTCAGGGTATGCTGAAGGTAAGTGGCTGCAGAGGCTAAGGACTCAATCCTTGTAGAGTCAGATGGTGAGTGACATCCTTTAGTTGGGAGACATAAAAAGACTATATAATGGTGAGTTAAAAAGAAAAATCTGACTAACTTCTGTCCTTCTTTGTGGTTAATGTTTTTTGTTCTAGTTTGTTTTAGTCTACACTGGGTGTTCTAAGAAAGAATAATATTCATGCACTTCCTTTCCATGGCCCCTTCTTAAGTAGGAGAGGTCATCACTGTGCCTCTAAAGTAAAATAAGTTTTTAAAGATAAAATCATGGCTCTCATACAAATACAAAACTAATGCTTGTCAAATGCTATATTTAACTCCTTAGTGAGGGAACTAGTAACATATTAAAACTCTTAAAATTGTCATATATAGGCAATCAGGAATTCTGAAATGAATTTACAAATAGATGCAAAACTGGTCACTACCTATAGGGCAATAATCAATTACATTCAACCTGACACATTTCATTTGTATTTCTGTGGGCAAAAATTACTTGTATTATTATCAGTTTTCTGAAAATAGCCATGTAAAATAGCTCAAAGAAAACGAAAGGTAAAGAAAGCCGAGAGGGTTGCACTAAGTAGAAGAATTACTAATTTGTTTGACCATTTCAAAGTCCTTCAATATTTTTTTCTGACACTAAAATGTCCTTAAAAGTCTCCTTAAAAGTCTTATTAAGCTCCTTAAAGTTGTGTTCTAATTAGAGCTGAAATAAATAGCTTTAGTTTTCAAGACTATAGGTAGTGATAGGACGGCATTTTATGTCTCACACAGAATTTAGAGAGTATATTGGAAAAAGGAAGTAGTTTCCTATATGTGAGAGAGAGAATAAGACTTGGGGAGTTTCCACAAAGGGTAGAAACAAGTGTTCTTAGGGGAAAAGGTAATGAGTGTTGATGGAGTGGAAAAGTTATGAAAGCAGAGACCAAAGAGGTATGGCTGGGTCTGTGTCAGCAGGCAGCACAGCTGTGAGGGACAGCACTAACTCATGCAGAGCAGCTGAGCCCAACATGGAGTTGCATGTTCTATCTGATGCAGTGGTATGGACTGCAACTCCCACAGACTGGGAATGAGCCCTACTCCTAGCTTTCCGGATCCATGTAAGCCCAGAGTTCTTGACTAGAGGAAGGTATCTTAAAAGCCTAAATTTCTATTCTAACCCCAGGACTCAGGACTCACAGCTGGCTTCATTTGACTTAAAAAGTAGAGTAATGTGACATTTTTGAAACTCAAATATAGTATAATAAATCCATTCTCTCACTATAGTATTAAGCTTTTGGTTAGTGGCATTACAAGAAAGGATTATTTGTTCTGTGGTTACTTTTACTTTCAAGGCTGATTTAGCACAGATTTCTTACTTTGGGAAAATAAAGATAGGAAATATAATATTAAAACACAATTATATTGCAGAATATGTATAATAAACTGTTCCCTAAAAACCTTGCAATTTTAGGATTTTTTTCTAATTATTTCAAGATCAGAGATTATTAGTCTGTTAAGAAAATTTAATAATGGATGTGAATAAATGCGCTTTTCCTACCAGTCTATGAAATTTCCATCATTCATAGCTTCACTGAAAGAGAACATATTTCTAGAAGAGCCAACATATTTCTTTTATAGATATTTCAGAAAACAACATGAGTTATCAAAATAATATTATCCCCTTAAATAGATATAACACCATTTATATCTATACACACACTAAGTGGTTGATTCATACACCCATTCAATAAATATTTATCCACTGATTTCTAGGTGTCAGACAGTATGCTGGGAACACACCAATGGACTAAACAGGCAAAGTCCCTGCTCTCATAGAGATAGTATTTCAGTGAGGAGAAAAAAATGAAAATAAATGGAGAAAAAGTAAGTGTACAAAGAGGATGTAAGTATCAAGCAAAGGAGAAGAAAATTTATTGAAGTGGTCAGGGGAGGATTTAGTGAAAAAGTCACAATTGAGCAAAATTCTAAAATTGTGGAAACAGAGATATATGCAGATTGCTAGGCAAAGAGATCTGCAGAAGAGAGATTAAAAAAAAAAAAACTAGGAACAACAAAAACAACATATACCCTGAGGATGGAACATGAAGCATGCCTAGAATGTTTAGGAACAGCAAAGAGGTAAGTATGGCTGGAGCCCACTGAGAGGAGAGAACTGTACGGAATGTTAAAGAGGCCACACATGGGATCACACTGTGAAGGTTACTATAAAAAGTCTGAGTGAAATGGAAAGCCATCTCCTGTAACATGTGATGATAGCAGCTTAATTCCAAGACTGCTAGACATATACACAAGCATAATGTCCATACAAGGCACTCAAATTTGGTGGTTATAAAATATTAACTTGCAGCATTAAATTTGCAAATTATTAAATCGCACTATATGTTCAGTTGCTGTAACTGAGACCTAAGTATCAGTGATGAGAGCAAGATAAATATGTATCTCTCTCTTGCATAAAAGTCTAGGCATAAGCAAACCAAAGTTGGCAAGACACTTTCTAGTAACAGGGACCCAAGTTCTTATTAATTTCTTTTCTATCTTTAGGATTTTGCCCTTATCAGTGTGTTCCAAAATGAAGCATGACCACACCACTACTCTCATGAGTAGGAAAGAGGAAAGGAAAATGTAAGGTTATACCTTTCCTATAAAGGTGTGACCAGGCAGTTGAACACATCATTTCTTCCCCTAACCCCACTGGAGCTTATTTAATCACACAGTTACCCAAAACTGAAAGGGAGTCTGGGACATGTAGTCTTTATTCTGGGTGAACACATGCCAAGTTAAAATTAGGAGTTCTACTATTAGGTAAGAAAAGGATAAAGAATACTAAGAACAATTAGTTGTCTCTGGTTTAAGAAGATTAAAATACATCCTTGTAGCCTATCTTATACCCAATATAATTTAATTTTAAAAGGCATTAAACATCCTTTAAAAGTCTGGTATAAAGGAAAGAGTAACTGACAAAAGGCCAAAGGATGTTAGTATTCAATACTACCACAAATCTACCAAGAATTAGCTGTGCAACCTTCTCTTACAGTCAGTATGTCAACTGTAGTACTGGATAGCACCTAAACAAAATATTCTCCCCAAAACTTTAGAAAAGTCATGATTATCAAGTGCATAATTATTCTAAAATACTGAAACTTGCACAATAATATAAAAATTCAAGAGTAGAAATATCTGGCCTCCAGCCCAAGGGACACCAGATGCGTCTCTTAAAAGCCAATAAAGTATGGGAGAAAATATTTGCAAATGAAGCAACTGACAAGGCATTAATCTCCAAAATATACAAACAGATCATGCAGCTCAGTAACAAATAAACAAACAACCCAGTCAAAAAATGGACGAAAGACCTAAATAGACATTTCTCCAAAGAAGACATACAGATGGCCAAGAGGCACATGAAAAGCTGCTCAACATCACTAATTCTTAGAGAAATGCAAATTAAAACTACAATGAGGTAGGTATCAGCTCACACCGGTCAGAATGGCCATCATCAAAAAATCTACAAATGTGAGAAGCTTCAAGATGGTGGAAGAGTAAGATGCAGAGATCACCTTCCTCCCCACAGATACACCAGAAATACATCTACATGTGGAACAACCCGTACAGAACACCTACTGAACGCTGGCAGAAGACCTCAGACTTCCCAAAAGGCAAGAAACTCCCCACGTACCTGGGTAGGGAAAAAGAAAAAAGGGAAAACAGAGACAAAAGAATAGGGATGGGACCGGCACCAGTGGGAGGGAGCTGTGAAGGAGGAAAGGTTTCCACACACTAGGAAGCCCCTTCGCGGGCGGAGACTGTGGATGGCGGAGGGGGCAGCTTTGAAGCCGCGGAGGAGAGCACAGCAACAGGGGTGCGGAGGGCAAAGCGGAGAGATTCCCGCACAGAGGATCGGTGCCGACCGACACTCACCAGGCCGAGAGGCTTGTCTGCTCACCCTCCGGGGCGGGCGGAGGCTGGGAGCTGAGGCTCAGGTCTTCTGAGGTCGGATCGCAGGGAGAGGACTGGGGTTGGAGGCGTGAACACAGCCTGCAGGGGGTTAGTGCACCACGGCTAGCCGGGAGGGAGTCCAGGAAAAAGTCTGGAGCTGCTGAGGAGGCAAGAGACTTTTTCTTCCCTCTTTGTTTCCTGATGCGCGAGGAGAGGGGATTAAGAGCGCTGCTTAAAGGAGCTCCAGAGACGAGCGCGAGCCGCGGCTAAAAGCGCGGACCCCAGAGACGGGCATGAGACGCTAAGGCTGCTACTGCCGCCACCAAGAAGCCTGTGTGCGAGCACAGGTCACTATCCACACCTCCCCTCCCCAGAGCCTGTGCAGCCCAGCACTGCCAGGGTCCCGTGATCCAGGGACAACTTCCCTGGGAGAACACATGGCACCTCAGGCTGGTGCAACGAACGTCACGCCAGCCTCTCCCGCCGCAGGCTCGCCCCGCATCTGTACGCCTCCCTCTCCCCAGCCTGAGTGAGCCAGAGCACCCAAATCAGACCCTACTGTAACCCCGTCCTTTCTGAGTAGGAACAAATGCCCTCAGGCGACCTACACACAAAGGCGGGGCCAAATCCAAAGCTGAACTCCGGGAGCTGTGCTAACAAAGAAGGCAAAGGGAAATCTCTCCCAGGAGCCTCAGGAGCCTCAGGAGCCTCAGGAGCCTCAGGAGCCGCGGATTAAATCTCCACAATCAACCTGATGCACCCTGCATCTGTGGAATACCTGAATAGACAATGAATCATCCCAAATTGAGGCGGTGGACTTTGGGAGCAACGATATACATATACTTTTCCCTTTTTCTCTTTTTCCGAGTGGATGACAGCATCTTGGTGGTTGACAGCGTCTTGGTGCTCCAGCCAGGCGTCAGGGCTGTGCCACTGAAGTGGGAAGGCCAAGTTCAGGACACTGGTCCACCAGAGACCTCCCAGCTCCATGTAATATCAAATGACAAAAATCTCCCAGAGATCTCCATCTCAACGCCAAGACCCACCTCCACTCAGTGACCAGCAAGCTCCAGTGCTGGACACGCTGTGCCAAACAACTACCAAGACAGGAACACAAACCCACCCATTAGCACAGAGGCTGCCTAAAATCATAAGGTCACAGACACCCCAAAACACACCACCGGACCTGCCCACCAGAAAGACAAGATCTAGCCTCATCCACCAGAACACAGGCACTAGTCCCCTACACCAGGAAGCCTACACAACCCACTGAACCAACCTTAGCCACTGGGGACAGACACCAAAAACAACAGGGACTATGAACCTGCAGCCTGCAAAAAGGAAACCCCAAACACAGTAGGTTAAGCAAAATGAGAAGGCAGAGAAACAGAGAGCAGATGAAGAAGCAAGGTAAAAACCCATCAGACCAAGCAAGCGAAGAGGAAAGAGGCAGTCTACCTGAAAAAGAATTCAGAATAATGAGAGTAAAGATGATCCAAAATCTTGGAAATAGAATGGAGAAAATACAAGACACGTTTAACAAGAACCTAGAAGAACTAAAGAGCAAACAAACAATGATGAACAACACAATAAATGAAATTAAAAATTCTCTAGAAAGAATCAATAGCAGAATAACTGAGGCAGAACGTATAAGTGACCTGGAAGATAAAATAGTGGAAATAACTACCACAGAGCAGGATAAAGAAAAAAGAATGAAAAGAACTGAGGACAGTCTCAGAGACCTCTGGGACAACATTAAACGCACCAACATTCGAATTATATGGGGCCCAGAAGAAGAGAGAAAGAAAGGGACTGAGAAAATATTTGAAGAAATTATAGTTGAAAACTTCCCTAATATGGGAAAGGAAATAGTCAATCAAGTCCAGGAAGCACATAGAGTCCCATACAGGATAAATCCATGAAGAAACACACCAAGACACATATTAATCAAACTATCAGAAATTAAATACAAAGAAAAAATATTAAAACCAACAAGGGAAAAACAACAAATAACATACAAGGGAATCCCCATAAGGATAACAGCTGATCTGTCAGCAGAAACTCTGCAGGCCTGAAGGGAGTGGCAGGACATATTTAAAGTGATGAAAGGGAAAAACCTGCAACCAAGATTACACTACCCAGCAAGGATCTCATTCAGATTTGATGGAGTAATTAAAAGCTTTACAGACAAGCAAAAGCTAAGAGAATTCAGCACCACTAAACCAGCTTTACAACAAATGCTAAAGGAACTGCTCTAGGCAGGAAACACAAGAGAAGGAAAAGACCTACAATAACAAACCTAAAACAATTAAGAAAATGGTCATAGGAACAAACATATCGATAACTACCTTAAATGTAAATGGATTAAATGATCCAACCAAAAGACACAGACTGGCTGAATGGATACAAACACAAGACCCGTATATATGCTGTCTAAAAGAGACCCACTTCAGACCTAGGGACACATACAGACTGTAAGTGAGGGGATGGAAAAAGGTATTCCATGCAAAGGGAAATCAAAAGAAAGCTGGAGTAGCAATTCTCATATCAGACAAAGTAGACTTTAAAATAGACTACTTCAAGAGACAAAGAAGGACATTACATAATGATCAAGGGATCAATCTAAGAAGAAGATATAACAATTGTAAATATTTATGCACCCAACATAGGAGCACCTCAATACATAAGGCAAATGCTAACAGCCATAAAAGGGGAAATCAACAGTAACACAATCATAGTAGGGGACTTTAACACCCCAATTGCACCAATGGACATATCATCCAAAATGAAAATAAATAAGGAAACACAAGCTTTAAATGACACATTAAACAAGATGGACTTAATATTTATAGGACATTCCATCCCAAAACAACAGAACACACTTTCTTCTCAAGTGCTAATGTAACATTCTCCATGATAGATCATATCTTGGGTTACAAAACAAGCCTCAATAAATTTAAGAAAACTGAAATCGTATCAAGTATATTTTCTGACCACAATGCTATGAGACTAGATGTCAATTACAGGAAAAAAACATGTAAAAAATACAAAAACATGGAGGCTACATAATATACTACTTAATAACCAAGAGATCACTGAAGAAATCAAAGGAGAAATAAAAAACTACCTAGAAACAAATGACAATGAAAACACAACGACCCAAAACCTATGGGATGCAGCAAAAGCAGTTCTAAGAGGGAAGTCCATAGCAATACAATCCTGCCTTAAGAAACAAGAAACATCTCAAATAAACAACCTAACCTTATACCTAAAGCAATTAGAGAAAGAAGAACAAAAAACCCCCAAAGTTAGCAATCATAGAAATCATAAAGATCAGATCAGAAATAAATGAAAAAGAAATGAAGGAAACAATAGCAAAGATCAATAAAACTAAAAGCTGGTTCTTTGAGAAGATAAATAAAGTTGATAAGCCATTAGCCAGACTCATAAAGAAAAAAGGAGAAGACTTAAATCAATACGATTAGAAATGAAAAAGGAGAAGTAACAACTGACACTGCAAAAATACAAAAGATCCTGAGAGATTACTACATGCAACTATATGCCAATAAAATGGACAACCTGGAAGAAATGGACAAACTCTTAGAAAAGCACAACCTTCCAAGATGAACCAGGAAGAAATAGAAAATATAAACAGACCAATCCCAAGCACTGAAATTGAAACTGTGATTAAAAATCTTCCAACAAACAAAAGCCCAGGACCAGATGGCTTCACAGGTGAATTCTATCAAACATTAGAGAAGAGCTAACACCTATCCTTCTCAAACTCTTCCAAAATATAGCAGAGGGAGTGTTCCTCCCTCTGCTATATTTTGG
>NW_020837945.1:53613808-53635763 GCF_003676395.1 Aethalodelphis obliquidens
ACCTGGAAGAAATGGACAAACTCTTAGAAAAGCACAACCTTCCAAGATGAACCAGGAAGAAATAGAAAATATAAACAGACCAATCCCAAGCACTGAAATTGAAACTGTGATTAAAAATCTTCCAACAAACAAAAGCCCAGGACCAGATGGCTTCACAGGTGAATTCTATCAAACATTAGAGAAGAGCTAACACCTATCCTTCTCAAACTCTTCCAAAATATAGCAGAGGGAGGAACACTCCAAAACTCATGCTACGAGGCCACCATCACCCTGATACCAAAACCAGACAAGAATGTCACAAAGAAAGAAAACTACAGGCCAGTACCACTGATGAACATAGATGCAAAAATCCTCAACAAAATACTAGCAAACAGAATCCAACAGCACATTAAAAGGATCATACACTATGATCAAGTGGGGTTTATCCCAGGGATGCAAGGATTCTTCAATATACACAAATCAATCAATGTGATACACCATATTAACTAACTGAATGAGAAAAACCATATGATCATCTCAATAGATGCAGAGAAAGCTTTCGACAAAATTCAATACCAATTTATGATACAAACCCTCCAGAAAGTAGGCTTAGAGGGAACCTACTTCAACATAATAAAGGCCATATATGACAAACCCACAGGCAACATTGTCCTCAATGATGAAACCTGAAACCATTTCCACTAAGATCAGGAACAAGACAGTTGCCTGCTCTCACCACTATTATTCAACATTGTTTTGCAAGTTTTAGCCACAGCAATCAGAGAAGAAAAAGAAATAAAAGGAATCCAAACTGGAAAAGAAGAAGTAAAGCTGTCACTGTTTGCAGATGACATGATACTATACATAGAGAATCCTAAAGATGCTACCAGAAAACTACTAGAGCTAATCAATGAATTTGGTAAAGAAGCAGGATACAAAATTAATGTACAGAAATCTCTTGCATTTCTATACACTAATGATGAAAAATCTGAAAGAGAAATTAAGGAAACACTCCCATTTACCACTGCGACAAAAAGAATAAAATACCTAGGAATAAACCTACCTAAGGAGACAAGAGATCTGTATGCAGAAAACTATAAGACACTGATGAAAGAAATTAAAAATGATACAAATAGATGGAGAGATATACCATGTTCTTGGATTGGAAGAATCAACATTGTGAAAATGACTATACTACCCAAAGCAATCTACAGATTCAATGCAATCCCTATCAAACCACTAATGGCATTTTTCACAGAATTAGAACAAAAATTTTCACAATTTGTATGGAAACACAAAAGACCCTGAATAGCCAAAGCAATCTTGAGAAAGAAATATGGAGCTAGAGAAATCAGGCTCCCAGACTTCAGACTATACCACAAAGCTACAGTAATCTAGATAGTATGGTAGTGGCACAAAAACAGAAATACAGACCAATGTAACAGGATAGAAAGCCCAGAGATAAACCCACACACCTATGGTCACCTTATCTTTGATAAAAGAGGCAAGAATATATAATGGAGAAAAGACAGCCTCTTCAATAAGTGGTGCTGGAAAAACTGGACAGCTACATGTAAAAGAATGAAATTAGAACACTCACTAACACCATACACAAAAATAAACTCAAAATGGATTAAAGATCTAAATGTAAGGCCACACACTATCACACTCTTAGAAGAAAATATAGGCAGAACACTCTATGACATAAATCACAGCAAGATCCTGTTTTACCCAACTACTAGAGAAATGGAATTAAAAACCAAAATAAACAAATGGGACCTAATGAAACTTAAAAGCTTTTGCACAGCAAAGGAAACCATAGACAAGATGAAAAGACAACCCTCAGAATGGGAGAAAATATTTGCAAATGAAGCAACTGACAAAGGATTAATTTCCAAAATTTACAAGCAGCTCATGCAGCTCAACATCAAAAAAAAAAAAACAACCCAATACAAAAATGGGCAGAAGACCTAAACAGACTTTTCTCCAAAGAAGATATACAGATTGCCAACAAACACATGAAAGAATGCTCAACATCATTAATCATTAAATAAATGCAAATCAAAACTACAATGAGGTATCATCTCACACCAGTCAGAATGGCCATCATCAAAAAATCCACAAACAATAAATGCTGGAGAGGGTGTGGAGAAAAGGGAACCCTCTTGCACTGTTGGTGGGAATGTAAATTGATACAGCCACTATGGAGAACAGTATGGAGGTTCCTTTAAAAACTAAAAATAGAACTACCATATGACCCAGCAATCCCACTACTGGGCATATACCCCGAGAAGACCATAATTCAAAAAGAGTCATGTACCACAATGTTCATTGTAGCTCTATTTACAATAGCCAGGACATGGAAACAACCTAAGTGCCCATGATCAGATGAATGGATAAAGAAGATGTGGCACATATATACAATGGAATATTACTCAGCCATAAAAAGAAACAATATTGAGTTATTTGTAGTGAGGTGGATGGACCTAGAGTCTGTCATACAAAGTGAAGTAAGTCAGAAAGAGAAAAACAAATACCGTATGCTAACATATATATATGGAATCTTAAAAAGATAAAAATGGTCATGAAGAACCTAGGGGCAGACCGGGAATAAAGATGCAGACCTACTAGAGAATGGTCTTGAGGACATGGGGAGGGGGAAGGGTAAGCTGGGACAAAGTGAGAGAGTGGCATGGACATATATACACTACCAGATGTAAAACCGATACCTAGTGGGAAGCAGCTGCATAGCACAAGGAGATCAGCCCGGTGCTTTGTGACCACCTAGAAGGGTGGGATAGGCAGCGGGGGAGGGAGATGCAAGAGGGAGGAGATATGGGGATATATGTATATGTATAGATGATTCACTTTCTTATAAAGCAGAAACTAACACATCATTGTAAAGCTATTATACTCCAATAAAGATGTTAAAAAAAATCTACAAACAGTAAATGCTGGAGAGGTTGTGGAGAAAAGGGTACCCTCCTACACTATTGGTGGGAATGTAATTGGTACAGCCACTACAGAGGTTCCTTTAGAAACTAAAAATAGAGCTCCCATATGGTCCAGAAATCCTACTCCTGGGCACGTATCCAGAGAAAATCATAATTCGAAAAGATACATGCACCCCAATGTTCATTGCAGCACTATTTACAATAACCAGGACACGGAAGCAACCTAAATGTCCATCAACGGATGAATGGAGAAAGAAGATGTAGGACATATATACAACGAAATATTACTCAGCCATGAAAAAGAACAAAATACTGCCATTTGCAGAGACATGGATGGACCTAGAGATTGTAATACCAAGTGAAGTAAGTCAGACAGAGAAAGACAAATATCATATGATATCACTTATATGTTGAGTCTAAAAAAATGGTACAAATGAACCTATTTGCAAAACAGAAATAGAGTCACAGGTGTAGAAAAGACACTTATGTATTAGCAAGGGGGAAGGGGGAGGGATAAATTGGGAGATTGGGATTGACATATGCACACTACTATATATAAAATATTAATAGATAACTAATAAGAACTTACTGTATAGCACAGGGAACTCTACTCAATACTCTGTAATGACCTCTGTGGGAAAAGATTCTAAAAATGAGTGGATATATGTATAACTGACTCACTTTGCTGTACATCTGAAACTAACACAATATTGTAAATCAACTGTACTGCAATAAAAATTAATTTTAATAAAAAGAAGAAAAAGCCAATACACCTTGTCTCTATCTTTGTACCTCTGTACAAATGGAACTCTATGACTGCCTCGCTGACAGGGCACAATGACTGGGCTGAATGCACCACAGGATACTGGCTGACATCCCTGAGGTGGCACCTGATACACAAGCCAGATGATCTTTCAGCATAGATAAGGAATGAGCAGTTTGTTTTTACACAGCCAATGAATCCACCGCCACAATATTCATTCAAGAAAAGCCATCGGTTGCAAATGTGCCAGAGAACTCAAAGAACTGCCTTATTTGGGCTTATAAGTCATAGCAGAAGCTAAGATTATCTGCCATGTGTTGGAAATGCATTGGATATGCAAAATCATCTTTTTAGAGATTTTTGCTTCATTGAATGCATTTCCCCATAGCCCATTTGTGGTTCTCGTATCTTGCCACCAGCTTTCCAATGCTCAGGAAACATTCATTCACAGGGCCAAAGCCAGTTATGTCAAAAGTCTGGTCCTTGTCTCTCTCTCCATGAGTGACTGAAGTCTCCTCTAGAAGTACAGAAAGGAAAGCTTTCAGTCTTCATGTTGTAGCCAGAGTCACAGTTCCCAGGAAAGCCAGTTAGTCTGGAAAACCAGTATCCAAACATAAAAGAAAAAAAGAAATATTATAGTGTCAACTGACATTGCAACCTAACAAATTTTTAGTAGAAAAAAAAAATTTTAAAGGAGGGGGCCTCACAAACAAACAGAAATGCAAAAATTTACAAAAGCACCTCTCCATTTAGGTACTAACAAGTGTAATCTATCTGAAATAATTAGAGTGATTTGATGCTACATATTTTGATTTCAATATCTTTCATTTTAAGCTGCAGGGTGAAGAACGTGATTAAAATAAATGATTAAAACACACACTGCTGTACATAATTCAAATGTTCCATGAGAATCAGGGACGTTGCTTTAATGTGTTAATCTGATGGTCTATTTAAAAGGCAAAAACCTAGTTATGATGACATAGCACAAACAGATAAACATTCATACCTGCAACACCAAGAACTTCCACAGTAAACTTGACAGCCTGTCTCTGTGGATAACTGAGGTGTGCAACATACAGAGCTCAACTTATCCATTCTAATCTGCTTCAAACAATGGGGACTGAGTCACTGGAATAAAAACTGATGCTTTCATTCAGTCTACCTTTAAAAAAAAAAAAAGAAAAAAGCCAGGCTATTTGACACTATGGGCTGAAAAAAAAGACAAAATGTCAATGCACACGAAAACCTTTCAGGTCCTAAGATTGTTCACTATCCTTACTATAGCTACCTTTGTTATGAATACTTTTATAAAATGGGGAAGTTACCCCTCCTTTAAAAATAAATCTTCAGGGCTTCCCTGGTGGTCCAGTGGTTAAGAATCCACCCGCCAGTGCAGGGGACATGGGTTCGAGCCCTAGTCCGGGAAGATCCCACATGACGCGGAGCAACTAAGCCCATGCACCACAACTACTGAACCTGTGCTCTAGAGCCTGCCAGCCTCAACTACTGAAGCCCGTGCGCCTAGAGCCCATGTTCTGCAACAAAAGGAGCCACCACAATGAGAAGCCTGCGCACTGCAACGAAGAGTAGCCCCCACTCACCACAACCAGAGAAAGCCCACATGCAGCAACGAAGACCCAACGCAGCCAAAAATAAATAAATAAAATAAATGTACTTTTAAAAAAGATCTTCAAAAACTACTTTTGGCATACAAACTATAAAAAAAAATTGTATTAAGTGAAAAAATCATTTACTTTAGAGTGATAAAACCAGAATTTCAATCATGGTTCCACCATTTTCTCACATTTGGTGGGAGGATTCAATGATTCAATGAATATATACATTTCATATATATCATATATATATAATTAACTGTCATGTTATAGGCAATAAGCATATATTAATTATCTCCCGTTTTAAGCACAATGTTTAATATAAAGACTGCAGTACACTGGTTAAGAGCATGGAGTCTGGCGTCACGACTCTGGTGTCTGCTTGGGTTTGAATCCTGGTTCTTTTGACTTTGTGTCTCTGTTCCACAGTTTCCTCTTCTGTAAAACTGGGTTAATAATAGTATATACTGCATAGGATTGTTATGAGGGTAAACTGAGTTCATTTATTTGTACTGAGGAGAAAGGGCCTGGGAAATCAGCCAAGGTGAAAGGAGGCCAGGAAGCTGCATGGAGTACCAGCTCTTCAGAGTAAAGCAGACATTGCCTTTAGTCCACACAATTGAGCCATAGGGGGAAGATGAGATTGGAGCCTCCAGGCTAGTCATGGACCAACTAAGGCAGGACAGAGCTTAGCCTCAGAGGAAAAGAACATGAGCAAGACACCACCAGCCAGAAGATGAGGCAGCATCTCTCAAGAGTTAACGATACCTGAGGGAGCTGCTTAGGTCTGAATGCCGCAACAGTAGGGCCAGTTGAGGCTACCAACACCCACACATGCTGGGCCCTTAGACAATAATTTAGACCTGCTGTGATGACAAACAGAAAGAGGAAATGATGTCTTTGCGGGCACTTGTACGAGGAGGTAGACATCTGTTTTTCTCTCCCTCCTGCTCCAATACAATGGGCATAAATCTCAGGAAGAAACTTAATAAAGTACTATCTCCACACTTGAAGAGCTTACAACTAGTTGGTTAGACAAACGTGCAAACAAAGAAATACTGTACAATTAACATGAGGACTTCATAACAAGGTATTGTTTGTGTTGGGTCCTGAAGGATGGGTATAAATTCTCCAAGCAGACAAGGGAGACAAAGGAATCTAGAGGTAACATTCGATGGGAATTTCATGAAGAAATTCTCAGAGGCATGGCAGTGCATGATATGTTCCAAAAGAGTACTTAATTAGAATTATGGTTACCAGGGAAGGAATGGATGAGGAAGAAGTAGGGAAGAAGCTAGAAAGAAGAGCTCCAAGGTACAAGTCTGGAAAGAGTTTCACATTAGATATTGAAGGGTCTTCCCTTTATGCTAAGATAAAGAGTAGATTTATTCAGTAGGAAATTAGAAACTGGCAAGAGTTTGAACGCAGGGGAGTGTGACATGGTCAGATTTACATTTTGATCTGTATCACCAATAGTAATATGGAAAGTACACTGGAAGGGAGAGGCTGTGGCATAGAAAAGAGGTTCAGTAATGCAGACCACCAGAACTATGTCCACAGCAGTTACAGTTATCAAAAATGAGACAATAAAAAAGGATGGGGACCTTTGAGTCCCAAGTATCATAAATTCTCTCCCTTATTTATTTAACAAGACATGAAAATCAACTGGTGGGGAATAATTGTAAGAGTAATACCTGATATAAGAAATTTTAGTAACGGAAATAAACACTATTTCAAGGTTGTAAAAGATCATGTTTTACTAGACCAGAAATCTCCGTAGGCATTAGGAAGCCATCACAAACCGTTAATTTCATGGTTGTCTACTCTGTAAAAACCTATGGCTGATTTGCTTCATAAATACATACATACATACACACATAATATATATATATATATAATATATACATAAGATATATATATTATGTGTGTATGTGTGTGTATATATATATGCACACACACACACACACACACACACACACATATATACATACATAAATGGAACAGACCACACGAATACCCCCAAAACACCTGATGCTGATAAGTAAATATTGTCATTTACTAGAGGTTCAACTCCATATCGACCCCACTTTAGCTCTCTATTTGACCCTTCTTTTCCAATTGGGAGAAGGAAAGTACAGTAAATGAGCCATAATTTTTGGCAATGCATATTTAAAATAAGGCCTGCCAAGTTAAAAACTGAAAATGCAGCAGCTGTTTGCATAGAACATAGGCCAGGAAATTCCTGCATGACTGACAGTATGCTTTTGCTTCTGGCCACACAATCTCTGACCAGGTATTCATTTCAGCAGCTGTCAGCCAAACCTTGAGAGGAGAGTTTTTCTCACTATAGAGGAGAAGATCCCTAAAAGAGAAGGATTAAGTGTTGATACACAATAATGGGAATGCTTCTAAGGAGGAAATCTGTATATTCAACAAGGAGGCAATCTACATGGGAATGGAAAAGCAACCATTCTCACAGTGTAGGCAAATTAAACACGGCACATATCCTGAATATTTGGAGAAGTGTCTTACTTCGTTTGCAGAAGAGAGCTCCCAGGGCCAGTCCATGGGGCCTGGCACTAAAAGATACTGTTTCCTAAACTGTGTGGAATGTGCCTTCCGGATGCTGGCCACATCAGGCGGCCATATCTCTGTGATGGCAACAGTGGAAGGGGCGGTGGCAAACACTGAGAAAGTGTCTAAGGCAGCACCATCTCCCACATCAGCCTGCAGCTGTGATGGGACCAGGGCCAAAGGCATTTGTGGAAGCAGTCCAACAGGGGCAATGGCTATTGCCTGGCAAGGGGGCAGCCAGCAGGTGGGGGAATAATGCCTAAGGCTCAAATTGTAAAGAAATTCCACAATGATAACTCCAGTTAATAGCACCAAAGACACAGCAATAATTTAGAAAATGAAAACCTGGGGGAGTAAGGGGGCAAGTAAATAACCCTGTCACTTTCCATGTTCAACTTCATAACAGAGGAAGGAAAGTCAGACAGATGGAGATAAAATTATCACACTTACTACTGATAAAGCTGACTGCAGAATGTGGCTCAAGATCTGCAGTTAAATGAGCTTGTTTACACTTCATCCTAAATTAGACACTGGCATAGCTGGACAACAGCAAGCAAGAGGCAGACTTGGTGGAGAAAATACCAGAATTTAATGCCCTGTGGGCAAACAGGCTCTAAAAAGTAAGAAGGAGTTGGACTGGGCACATTAGGAATTGAATGTTCCTAACATAAACTTTCCTAGTCTTTCATCCATGGGTAGGAGTGAACAGAGAGTGAAAAGAGGCTCTTCCCCTAATCCACCATAACTTTTCCTCTAGGTGAGTGAAGTGCTCATTTTCCATCCTTTTTGGAAGTATGAGGAGGGGGGAAATATTATTACATTAACCATAATAATAATGGCAACTATTATTTATTAAATATTTGTTGTCTTCCAGCACTGTGCTTTGTGTATTATCTAATTAAACCCTCACCGCAACCTCATAGGTAGGTATTGTTTTTAAACCTCATGTTCACACATAACTACACAGAATCTGAGGATTGGTTCCCTGCCCAATGTTACATAGTTATGAAGAGCCAAAGTCTGGAGTTTGTGCTTCAACCCCTACACCCTTCTGCCTCCTGCAAGTGAGGGCTGTGAGCTCCTAAGTACTCCGAAGAAAAAAGAGAAAGTAAAGAGACTGGATAAGGAATGAGGTGAGCTCAAGTCCCATATATCACTAGGAGGACAGGGGAACTAACAAAGGCCCTCGGCTTAGCTGTAACCTACATCCTCTGCATGGTTAGTTCTACCGTTCCACTGTTAAACTTTTTTAAGCATGTTCTTTCTTCTTTTCCCCACAGCTTTAATGAGGTATAATTAATATACAAAAAAACTACATGTATTTAATGTACATAATTTGATGAGTTTGAACATAGGCAGAACCTGTGATAGCATCACAACAATTAAGGTAATAAACATATCCATCACCTCCAAAAGTTTTATGTCCTTCTGCTTTTGTGTATGTGTGTGTGTATGTGTGTTTGTTAAGAACACTTAATACGACATCTACACTCTTCAAAAAATTTTGTGTGCTTACCACATTTTCTTTATCAATTTGGCCATTTGGGTTGTTTCCATGTCTTAGCTATTGTGAATAATGCTGCAATGAACATGGGAGTGCAGATATCTCTTCCAGATTTAATGTCCATTCTTTTGGCTATATACCCAGAAAAGGGGTTGCTGGTTCATATGGCAGTCTATTTGTGATTTTTTGAGAACCCTCCATACTATTTTCCATAGTGGCTACATCATTTTATATTCCCACCAACAGTGCACAAGGGTTCCAATTTCTCAACACTTGTTATCTTTTTTGTTGTTGTTGTAATAGGCATCTTAACAGGTGTGAGGTGACATCTCATTATGTAGATAAACTCTTCAACGCAAAAATATAGGTATGCTTTTTCACAGAAGCTAAGGATTCTTTAATCATATCATATACATGCAACACATGGTTCTATATTGTAAGCACATGTCGAGAAAAGGTTTACAGATATTGATTTTGGTTGTGGCCAACTTAAATAAGCCTACCATCACCATCCTTTTACCTATATCTACAGCCTCTAAATATTGCCGGTGAGAGACACAGCAGTCTATTTACAAAAGCAAATTCTTTTGCAAGTATAGAGCAACGTCATGCCAAACAGAAGTACTCATGGTGCAAGATACTTAAACTGCCATTAACCTATAAAAAGCAAACCAAAATAGATTTGCATTAAAGCTATTATAATTCTTAACGTTTGGTGGTAAAGAGCAAAAATAGGATAAAATACCTATTTTCACATGTGATTTGAATAGTTAAGTCAGAAACAGAAAATATTGGGATATTTTCATGTCTCTGTAAATTTGTTCTCATACTAAATGGCCTTCATATGCTTTTCAAAACAAACCCAAACTTTTTTCAACATCTGAGACATATAACAGTCTACTTAATAAACACTTAAGGAGACAGAGCACTATTTGCATTATTTTGGTAGAGTAGGAAAATACAATATAAAAATAGCATCTCGAGGGAAGATTAAATTTTTTACAAAGGTGCCAATAATTCACCAGTGGTCTTTGGTTTCCCCATTTGTCAACCTTGCTATCTCTGTTCTACCCTTTCTGTTATTCATACCCCTCTCCAGATGTGCATGGTATCACCAGACCAGATTTCTTCTATCACAAAGAGAAACTATCTACTTAATAAGTTGATATATGTCCCTACGTAAAAGTATTTTTAAAGATGAGTCTACAGCATGATTGCAGAGCTAAAACAAGGCAGTAGATTACTATATGTGGAATTCCTAACACAAATAGAGAGAGGAAAATCTTGCTGGTTCTCTTAAAATTATACCATATAGATGACACCCTATAGCCTCCCCTCCCCGCAAATCAAAGCTGATTCCAAAAATATAACTTGTGGAAAAAGGATTTAAAGTGTGTAAGTTCATGAATAAACAGAATAATAGAGTCAAGTGGCTCTGGGAAGGCCTCCCCTTCCTTTAGTGGCTTCCATACACAGCTGATTGCTAGTCAAAATTCCAAAATTAGTTTCATTTTGTTGTCTTTTTTAAATGTGCATATTCCTAAGATAGCATTTTAAATTTACTAAAGCATCCAAGCAACATTTTCTAAAACACTTCTATGTGCCGGACCATGTGCTAGGTACTAAGGACACAAAGACATTTACGAAAGGAGTTCAGTAATCAGGTAGGAACCCAGGCCATGTAAGCAATTAACTAAAAGATGGTATAATAAGGGCTGTAACAGATAAATGTATGCAGAGCTGTGGGAGCATGGAGATGAGAATAATTGAGTTACCATGAAAAAGTCTCAGAAGACTTTTTATAAAAGGTGACTTTTTAACTGGATCCAAAATGAGTGTAATTTTGATCAAAGGAAGAAGACAGCAGGCATGAAGCTGCAGAGAGTTGAAAAACTCTACAAGGAGAAGAAACAGGATGTGTGCACAAAATAATCTCTATGTACACCTTCTTTTAGGTCACAGAGAAAAAGGTAACTATGTCTAAACTCACAGAACATTTATGCATCTCCCCCTAGTTAGAGCTAAAGACATATCTGTGCATTAATAAATTTATATACTAAAATGTGAGCTATTTTCACTGAGAAAATATGTACTAACAGAGATATAGGTAGAAGTAGAAATGATTAGATATGTCAGCAGACATCCAGCTAGAAACTTTTTAAATTGGGATTTTATCATTTTTCACCTAAATGAGTCCAGCTGTCTACTTACTTAATATTACTGAATGCTTACCAGTTGCCATGTGCTTTTCAAGGCACTGGGGATTCACTGAAGAATTAACCAAAGTAAACTGATTTCACAGAGCTTATAGTCCTAAAAAAGACGGAAAATAAACAAGAAACTAATATGTAATATAATTTGAAGTGTGACTAAATTGAAGAATCTTGCAAGCAGCTAAGGTGGAATTACTTGCAGAAACCAGTAGTCCTCTCAGGAAAAAGTAGAAGAGCCAGGTAAAAGGAAAATAAAGAAGCTTTTGATTTAAGGCATTAGAGACTGGCTGAAGCTTCTAGAATTCGAGGAGCCAAAATCACAGAGACACTGGAACCACAGAGAGGTGAGCAGACAATCTGTTGGCCATTTCTTCTCTCAGGCAATTCTTGGAGTGAGACTAAATGTCAAGAATTAAGTCAAGGGACTACACACCCCTCTGTGTGTGCAGGTGTCAACTGACGCTCATTGTGTCCACATCTGAGTGATAGGGTGTGGAAAACTAAAACTAGAAAATTGTGCTATGACACACTGCTAAAAGAAACTGTCCTTTGACTCTGACCCAGGAGTCTCATGACTTCTGTTAAGGGGCAGAGAAGTCAAAAGAGCTTTGAATAATCTCATGGGACAAAAGATACAAAACCAGTGAAATGCAGGATGAATTTTTCTGTAATCTTCCACTGCTAAGGAGAGAGAAATTGTTGTTCAAGACCATCGAAAAAACAGGGGACCTAGAAAATTCCCAGGCTCTCAGTTTCTCATTTGGAACTTCTGAAGAGCTACACATAAGATATAAGGAGAACCAGAGTCTACAGAATTTCAACGATCCCTAAGTCATCTCAATCCAGTTAGGAGACAATTCTCCATGGGTCTCTTGCATTTATTCACATCTTATAAGCAGAGGAACTTACTGTCTTTGTTCCATACTATCTTTCAAGAATGTTTTTATAGTGAACAGCCATGGAGGAGAGAGACAGTGTCTTTCTCTGGAGCAAAGGGCAGGTTGTTTAAACGTTGTGGATGTATTCTAAATATGGATAGAAATCTACAGAGATCTATAGATCCATTCAGGTTATTCTTCTTGAGTGATCGTTGGCAGTTTTTATCATTCAAGAAATTTGTCCATTTTATATAAATTGTTGAACTCACGTGCACTGAATTCTTTACAGTAGTCTCTGCTTATTCTTTTAATGTCTACAAGGTTTGGGGTAACGTACCCCTTTTCATTCCAATATTTACAATTTGTGTTGTCTCTCATTTTACTTGGTTAACCTGACTAAAGGTTCATCAATTTTACTGTCATTTTCAAGAAACTGGCTTTTGCTTACTATGCTTTTCTCTCATATGTTTCTGTTTTTAATTTCATTGCCTTCTGCTCTGTTATTATTTCTTCTATGATATTTGCTTTGGGCTTAATTTTCTCTTTTTTTTTTTTTCTAGTCTCCTGAAGTGGAATCTTAAATTGCTGATTTAAAACTTCGCTTTTCAGCAACCTAAGTGTCCATTGACAGATGAATGGATAAAGATGTGGCCCATATATACAATGGAATATTACTCAGACATAAAAAGAAACAAAATTGAGTTATTTGTAGTGAGGTGGATGGACCTAGAGTCTGTCGTACAGAGTGAAGTCAGTCAGAAAGAGAAAAACAAATACCGTATGCTAAACATATACATGGAATCTAAAAAAAAAAAAATAGTTCTGATCAACCTAGTTGCAGGGCAGTAATAAAGATGCAGATGTAGAGAATGGATTTGAGGACACAGAGAGAGGGAAGGGTAAGCTGGGATGAAGTGAGAAAGTAGCACTGACATATATACACTACCAAATGTAAAATAGATAGCTAGCGGGAAGCAGCTGCATAGCACAGGGAGATCAGCTGGGTGCTTTGTGACCACCTAGAGGGGTGGGATAGGGAGGGTGGGAGGGAGGCGCAAGAGGGAGGGAATATGGGGATATATGTATACATATAGCTGACTCACTGTTATACAGCAGAAACTAACACAACATTGTAAAGCAATTATACTCCAATAAAGATGTTAAAAAAATTGGAGTTTTAAACTTTGGACCACATTACTTTTGAGGGACCCCTCCTGTTCCCTTTCAGTTATGGTTGTTTTGTTAAACTATTCTAAAAAAGCATGGCAAAATTTAATACATTCTTTGTTTAGGGTTTCAACATGACTCACTATTTTCTGAGCATTCCATCTTTTAAACTGTTTTATTATAAAATATACACAAAGAGAATAATGTGTAAGAAGACACTTTGAATAATAAAATGAACACCTGTGTATTCACCACCTAACTTAATTAATTATTATCAGTCCCTTGTAGCTATTTCTCTGGATTTTATTAATAATCCCTGTGCTTTTCCTCATTGTTTCATCTCATGTGTATGTATCCCTAAGAAATACAGCTCCACTTGCCTGTTTTCTAAATGTGTAAACTGGAATATTTTACGTATCTGTGGCTTTTTTTGTTTTGGCTCAATGTTAATATTTTTTGAGATTCATGCATATTGATGCATATTATCTGTGGTTTGTTCATTTTCTTTGCTGTATACTATTCCATTTTGTGACTACATCATGATGTCTGGTAGGAAAAGTTCTGTTTTGCTTTTGTTCAGGATCATCTTAGCTCTTTGCATTTCCATATAAATGTAGAATTCACTTGTCCAATTCCATGAAAATCCCCATAGGGAGTCTGGATGAAATTACATGTAATCCATAGGACCATTTTGGAGGAATTAACATCTTAATGATACTAACTCTTCCTATCCATGAACAAGTTATAGCTCACCATGTATTTAGATCTTCCTTACTGTATTTCAACAAAATTTTATAATGGTCTTCATAAATGTTGTTGACAAATAATAAACAATCTATAATAGGAAAAAAATCCTTGTAAAGCAACTGTACTCCAATAAATATTAATTAATTTTAAAAATAAATTAAAAAAATAAAATTTTGCTTTTCAAATAAAAAGCATTAAAAGCTATAAATTTAACTCTAAACTTCTTTAGCTACATCCCACAAATTTTGACACATAGAACTTTTATTTTCATTTGATTCAAAACATGCTTGAATTTCCCTTGTGACATTCTCTTTGAACCGTGGGCTATTTTGAAGTGTTTATTTTCAAATATTTGGAAATCTTTCAGATATCTTACTGTTGCTGGTTTCTAGTTTAAATCCCATTTGATTTGAGACCAAACCTTAAATGATTTTGATTCTTTATTGGTCTATCTTGAATAATATCTATCTTGGTGAAAGTTCCATATGCTCTTGAGAAAAACATATATTCTACTGCTGTGATTTGAAGTGTTTTTTATGTATCTAACAGATCCATTTGGTAAATAGTGTTGTTGAAATCCTCTGTTTCCTTACCAACTTTCTATTTGTTTAATCTAATACTTAAAGTTGAAGTCTCTAACTCTACTTGTAGATTTATTTTTCTTATCAGTTCTGTCTGTTTTATTTCATATACTTTAAGCTCTGTTGTTAGGTGCATACATATTTAAGATTACTATTCTTTTATTGAATTGTCCCTTTTATCACTATGAATACTGTCCTAGTACTATTCCTTATTCTGAAGTCCACTTTGTCTGACATTAATATAGACACTTTAGTTTTCTTTTGATTAATGGTTCCACACTATATTATTTTCATATTTTTACTTTAATCTATTTCATTATATTTAAAATAGATCTTGTTGTCAGGACACAGTTGGGTGCTACTTTTTTATCCAATCTGAAAATCTCTAATTTTTATTTGGTATATTTTCACAGTTTAAATTTAATGTAATTATTTAAATGATTGGTTTTAAATCTACTAACATCTCCAATTTGGGGTTATTATTTAAAAGTTTTACACATCCTAATGACTGCCGTAGAGTTTACAATATTCACATTTAATTAATCATGCACTATAAGGAACTTATAACATTGTAATTTAAATTCCTTTCCTATCCTTTGTGCTATTATTGGCATGCATTTTACTTTATATATACCATAAACATGTAATACTTTGATATAATGTTTGCTTTTCATAGCTACCTTTACAGAAATTCAAAATAAGAAAACTAAATTTTAAATTTTCCTTCATGAATGCCATTTCCAGCACTCTTTCTTTGTGTAGATCCTAGTTATTGTCTGGTATCTTAGTCCTTATTTTTGAAGAACTTCCTTTAAGGAATAAATAATAGATATGCTTGTAAGGAATTCTCTCAGTTCTTGTTTTTTCTGCAAGTATTTATTTCTCCTTCAAGTCTATAAAATATTTTCTTTGAGTATGAAATCTGGGCTGACAGGTTTTGTTGTTGTTGTTCCAGCACTTTAAGATGTTACTCCCTTGTCTCTAGATTTCATAGTTCATGATAAGAAGTCTGTTCCAATCCTTATTTTTGTTTCTTTGTATACAATGTACACTTTTTATCTGGCAGCCTTCAAGATTTTCTCTTTATCTTCAGGTTCCAGAAGTTTGAACAGTTATGTTTCTAGGTGTGTTTGGAAGTATGGTATTCTCTGAGCTTCACAGATCTATAGTTCTTATAATTTACTGCTTTTGAAAAATTCTTGGTCATTATCTATTCAAACATTTCTTCTGCTCAGTCTCTCTTCTCTATGATTCCAATTCCATTTATTTTATACCATTTACTATTGTCCCTTAGGTCTTAGAAGAACCGTTATGGTTTTTTGTTTCATGCTTGTCAGTTTGGAAAACTTCCCTTGACCTATCTCCAACTTTACTGTTTCTTTTTTTTTTTTTTTTTTTTACTGTATTGATTGTACTGATAAATTCATCAAAGGCATTCATCTCTTCGATAACCATGCTTTTAATTTCTTCCATTTCCATTTGGTTCTTTATCATAGTTTCCATCTCTCAGCTGAGATTCCATATCTATTCATGCATATTGTCCACTTTTTCCTCCAGAATCTTTGTCACATTATTCAGCTATTTTAAATCTAAAATATGAATCATATTTGATCTGGTTCTGTTGATTGTTTTGTCTCTTGACAGTGTATTGTTGCTTTTTTTCCCCCTTGCTTCTTTGTATGCCCTGCATTTTAGCTGAAAGCTGAATATCTTGTGTGGAAGAGTAGAGATGACTGTAAATAGTATTTATGCCTGGAAATAGGCATGCTTTTTCTCTTTGGATTATAAGAGTTTGTGTCAGTCTAGTCAGGAATTGAGCTGAGTCTTTTTTTGTTGTTGTTGTTATTTTGGCTTCTATGGTTACCCTCAGGGCACCACAAAATTCTCTTGTTTTAACTTGTACTTAGAGTGAGGAATACTTTTTCAGAAGATTTTTTCTCAAGGGCTGCTCGCCTCTCAGTTTTAGGTTTTTCCTTTGTGCCTGAGAAAAGATCTCTCTCTTCACTTTGCCCTTCTCCCAGCATTATACATATGACAACTGCTATGGGTCACTTGCCAGCCTGATAAAGAAGAATGGAAGAGGGGGAACAGGGAATCATTTTCTGTTGTTCTGGTTCAACCTCAATCTGAGGAAGGCACTGTGTGTCCAGATCTTGGATATGAGGCCTTTTTTGTGGTCATACTCCTCCCCCAAAGGTAGAGCTCTAAGTGGTCTAGGCTCAGGGTGTTTTTCTGTCCCTCCCCTAAGGGCAGATGGTGTTTTGTTATTTCCTTCACCTAATTGCAATGCATGTTCACTTCTGGCCTGAGGGTGACAATATCTGCTGTCCTTCCCACATCAGCTTAAGCTTTTACCCCATAAAGAAGGTAAGAGAGAAGGTTCTAGGTGAGGCTTTACACCTTTTCCACAAGAGCTGTTGTTCTCTCCCATACCTTCACCAAAATAGAGGCTTTCTCAGGTCTCCAACCCAGCCCCTAATCTCTCTTATAAGTACATACATAGTCTGTGGAGAAGATCGTGTACATATGGGCAATTTCTCCTTGTGACTGCAGCTCCCAAGAGATTCTATACACTCATGCCGGTCCACAGTCTGAAGTAACTCGTCAGAAATTTTAGCTGAATTCTCATGAACAGCTTGCGTGGGGTTTAGCATTTACCCCAGGAAAGAAATTGCTCATATTTTGCTTCTCCTTCCAGAAGAATGTTTTTCTTTAGATTTTGAGTTAGTTGACTGCTCTACAACCTCAGCTCTCTGATAAATTCAAGGACAACTATTAATTTGCAGATTATCTCTCTTTTTCATTGTAAGGGTAGTAATGATGCTCTTTCCAGCTTTCTACATCCTAAGTAAAAGCCAGATCATCACTTTCTCTCTTTTATTTTAACCACTGAAATACACAGTTCCTTTGTATATTGAGGAAATATACTCATTCCTGCCCATTTTTATAGCACTAGCTTTTTCAAAATTTATGCATTACTACAAGAATTAGTCTAATAATGACAAAATTATGTGTGGGGAATAATCTAACACTTATTGAAATGTTGAGCCCATACCTGTGGATTTACTCTATGAAAATACTTCAGTCCGCTGGCATGTACGGCTTCTATTATGGTCATATACAAACAGATGGCACAGAAGTGTCAGTTCTCACATCATAAACTCATGGAGTGACAGACAAGTTAATGAAACACGTCCTTTTTTCTGATATTAATTGCACCACCATATGATAAAAGACTTTAAAATTAAGCTTTATAAAATTCTATTTGCCATGGCAAATTATTTACTTGGAAGAAAGTTGTCTTTCAATGAATTTCATCAAATTAACTAGAAGTAAAGAAATTAAATTAGCAAGTACTCTTAAGTTAATATCAGTTTATGTCCTAAATAGTAAATAAGTAACTCATATTTGGCCTAAGTAGTAGCTCATGGGATTTAACCTATAAAGATTAGGTGCATTTAGTCTGAATAAATAAGCTTGGAAAAAAATTCTTCTTGAAAATCTTGGAAAATAGAGGGTTTTGGGGGAAATTTGTTAAGCACAGGTCAATTTCCTACCAGATAAAAAGGCATGTTTATAATTAATCTGATGGTGATAAAAAGGCTTTTAATTAGATTTCCAATGCAAAATGGGAAAGGATAGGTTTGGAGTCAAACACAGAAGAGTTGAGCCATCTGCTGTCAACCAGCTCTTGCCAACATCTGATTTGCAAGTTAAATTATTCCAGCTGATGACATATGACATTTCTTTCTTCTTTTTAATATCTTACTCAAAATGAGTTTGCTGCTCTGCCACTTGATTAAATATTAAATGCTCTCAAATGCTGAGGTTGGACTTTCAGAAGTCATAGCCGTTGCCATAATGTTCCTCAGTAAACAAATCTAACTAAAGAAACATAGATCTGAGTTGCTGGCTCATGTATTATTGTTCTGTGACATGATTTTGAGTTAGAGAAATTTGACCTCTGAGATATTCACATTTGGAATTTACAAACTCAAAAGTTTCTTCACAGTTTTAGGGTAATGAGGCAGAGGAAACAAGAGTCACCTCTCTAGGTTTTGATCCATATTTGAGCAAAAAGGGAAAATGGTTTAAAGAAGTCAAATCCTATCTGAACTCATTGCTTCATCTCTAGCATGATGAGTTTATCACCCGGCAAAAGAGTTGAGACTTATACTGCAGAAGCTCTCAAAAATTTAAACCATAAAAACACTGCAAAACAATATGTTCTTATTCCCTATGGCCTAAAGCTGAAAAATTCTGTTTCCCTCAAGGTTTTAGGCTTATTAATAGCTACAGTTTTGCCTTCAGAATTATTGATCCAAACTGCCTTGAATTAAGGCCACAGCTTTTTCCAAACTTTTCAATCACTTAGCCTCCACAGAAATCTCCATAAACAATTTTATCATAACCTAACTAAATCAACCTATGTATGCCAATAACTAGAATGCAAAGTGTGTGTGTGTGTGTATTTGACAAGATACCGATTTATATATCATAAAGATAAAACCATGGAGAGAAATTGGTTTTGTGGTAAAGAAGGTGAATATTCATTTCCTGAAGGAAAGCCCAAACCATTGGCATATGAATTCCTGACAGAAAATGAGCACCCTCAGCCAGTCAGGACACAGATTTCTCTACCGGTGAACCACGTGTTCACCTGTAAGGCAAGGACTTGAGGCAATTATATTGGAAGTGATGGCGCCTATGGATCACAGTTTTCGTCCCAGTTGCTTGTGCCCCCTATGCATTCATAAATTTTTAATCATGACTATCTAACTTACAGCTACCAATGGCAGTTTCTTTAGAAAAGACACAGTCTCCTGGCACACTTGCAACATTTCTTTTCAGATTCTGTGCGTTCTATCATTACAAAATCAAATTTTAACACCTTTTTCTTAATATATTCATCTGATATAAAGCAAAGACTTTATAGCTTCCCTAAAACGAGGCAACATATCTTAAAATTTCCATTACTGTTTGATCACAAGAGGATGTAAAAGTTATGTAATCAGCAAATCAGTAACAACTTAGGTGGATGAATAAACACAAGCAAAATAAAACGCTAGTGGAACATGAATGGTCATTGTGGGTTTTCCTGAGGAGCCAAAGATGGTGCTTAGTAATTGGGATTTTAGAGAAAATGAATGGCAAGACCACTAACAAATGTGAACATAAGCTGGTTTAGAGTGCCTTGGTCCCGGAGGCCCCTGCCCGTGTTGAGACTCAACCCTTCCATTGCTGGATTGTGGCAAGAGGCAGAAGTGCCTTAAGCAATAAGGGGTAGGAGGAAACTTGAGAGACTCAGGAAAGTTGCTATATATAACAGGTCCATCCAAAATCATTTTATATTTTAATAGAAGATATGGCTATATGTTGTACAATGCTGAATGTTAGTCCTGGTCTATAGATTTGCTTCCAACATTCTCAACAGTGGATTTTTTCTAACTCTTATGGTTTCAGAAAATGAACCCTCAGAGTTCTAAAGGATATGCTAAATCCTGAAGTTAACTCTAGCATGTCTCTTCATACCACCAACTTCGATAAAGCACAGAAAAACTGTGTACTTATTCAAGGAGGAATGAATGTAGGCTGTGTTTGTGTACGTGCATACACTGGTACTGGCAGGTAAAATTTGAGCACCTAATAGTTCCAAGTGCTTAAATATGTAATTCAAATACTTCAGCATTACCAGCCCTTGAACACAGCTATTGTCACATTAATAGTAAAGCCTTATTTCCTGTATTTAACTCCCACCTTTACTCACAGGTATTCTGGATGCCTATCAGATCCCCTCTAGTGTTCTGAGCATTCCTGAAGAGTGTTTGTCATGTGCTTATGAAGCAGGGGCCACATAACACCTGTCATGCTCTTACTGTCTTTTACTCTCCTACCTTTTTATTGCTCTCTGTACATAAGATTCCTTGAATGCGTATTGGATGCTGCTGTCGTTGTTTTGACGACACTGCTTTATAAATTGTACGGTTTCTGCTGCTGCCTGACCAGGACTTCAGGTGCCAAATCCTCTCTGTGATGAAGAAGAAATGCTCCCTTCCTCAACAACGTGCAGCACTCTGTCACCAAGGCCACAAGGTACCACTACTTTTGCCCTGTCTCAAAAAGTTGGTCTACTTTTGCTTTAACCACTACTTGATAACTATTTCTCTCAAACTCGAAGCAATTCTGGAAGACAGTGAACTGAATGGCCCACAACAGGATGTGACTCAGGGTGGACCATGAGTGTCCACCCTCCTGCACATCATGACTTACCTCAACAAGGCCAATTCGAATCCTTCTCAGGGATGGATAAGGCTGCTGAAGAAGAGATGGTTTTCTCTCCTTCTGTGAGATCGTATTATTTGAGGACCAACTAATTCTGCAGTTTCCAGGAGCCACTGACACCACATGGAGACAGCCTGAGAATAAAGCCAAGAAGAGGCAAGCAGAGCATGATTTAGAGTTGTGCCCTACACCAGAGCAGCCACCGGCCACATGTGGCTTTACACTTGAAGTCATTAAAATTAAGTTAACACATTCATTTCCTCAGTTGCTATTAGCCACACTTCAAGTGCTTAATAGTCACAAAGGCTATCATATTGGACAGTTTAGATATAAAACATTTCTGTAAACACAGAGCATTTTACTGAACAGCATAATCTAGAGGAAGAAATAGAGCCCTAATTTCATCCTTTAAATATCTGCATCCCACCTCGCCCTAAGCTGGATCCACCTTAAATTCCATTTTGGTTTAAGCTAAAATAATGAAAGCTGTTTAAGTTATATTTCTGGCCTTTGAAAAATGTATGAGAAGAAACTAACCCTCAAGCCTATTCCCCAGAGACAGTCAGGAAACACACAACAGCCTTCTCACATTTTCCCAATTTCTTCCCATGACCTTTCCTGACAAGACTGAACTTCACTCTCTCCTTCGGAAAACACACACACACACACACACACACACACACACACACACACACACACA
>NW_020837945.1:53635773-53797150 GCF_003676395.1 Aethalodelphis obliquidens
ACACACACACACACACACACACACACACACACACACACACACACACACACCCCATTAAAAGAGACCTGGGGGCAGAGGTTTGGTAGGTGTTACCACAAAGCCAGCTTTTACTTCCAAAGAGAAACAAAGCCAGACATTAGTTAGAGTGATAACAGATTTTATTCAGTAAATACTGACAGTAGGGGAAAGAGCTGAGCTCCATTCTGATTTGCACAGTGGTGACTGGGATTTTAAAGGCAGAATGACGGTGTAGAAAAGGGAAGCGAGCAGGGACTCAAAATTACCAAGGGCTGATCGGTGTAAACATGATTAGGCCAGCCAGCTGACTCTGCTACCTGGCAATTCTTAAAGTTAGGATCCTATCTTCCCAGAGTGTAGGAGATAGAGCCCCTGGCCTTCCTGATTATTACATTTCAAAGGAATGTTTTTCAGGTCCTTGAGAAAGACACTTCTGAGTTATGGAAGATACATCTACATCTTAAAGGTTCAGAGGAAGGATTCACAATTGCAAGACTTTCTTAGTAGATGCTCTAAGAAGAGACCTGGTGTTGGCTAGAACAAACAGTAAATTCTTCTGACATCCCTCAGCTTTTCAAAACAAGAACTCCAAAGGGGGCTCGTTGTCCCAGGGACACGAGGTCTTAGGCTGCTAGAAGCCATGTTAAAGTTTGGCCAAGTCTCTGAGGGCCGGGGTTTGAATGGTGTTTTCGAGCCGAGAGTTCTTTGCAATTCTCACTACCTAGATTTTTCCAGAATGCACAGCCAAACATAAATTATGTAATTTAATCCATAAAATAATCATCTGATGTAAATATCATTATCCCCATTTTACAGATAAGGGAATCAAAGTTCAGAGGACTTAAATCACTTGTCCAGGTCACATACTAAAACGTTAAAAAGCATACTGAAACCCAGATTTCTCTGACTAAAGACTGTTTTTCTTCACATCATCCACAACTCTGTCTCCCTACTGGTCTCCCTAATTTTTCATACATGTTTCAGTAACAGTTTTTACAGAAATGCCCTTGCCTTTAAATGACAAAGCCCGTAAGATATAAATAGGGAAAAATATATCACAAAATGCCAGGAACTTGTGATTAACAGGAAGCAGGTGTACAAACAGAAAGTGTACAACTCACATCCATTGTCATCTCGGCAAATGGCATGGTCCCAAAGTTGCTGAAGGGGGAAATTTGATTATCTTTTCTTCCCCTGAAGGCTGATAAATCGAATTCAGCCTGCTATTGTTCCAGATACAGCCTGAATCTTCCATAGGATTTTAACCAGCAGCAGAATTATGTAGCACATGGGAGCTATTTGGCTGAAAGGAGACTCCAACTGTTACTGGTACATCCTCCCAACATGAAAGGAAAATAATAATATGGAATAATCGGACTCTCTTATCTATGCAACAGCTTCCCTCTGAGAAACTCCATGGTTTACTGTACTCCATCTTCCCAACATGCTGTTTGGTGGGTCAGAGAACTACTTGACTATAATCCGGGATGCTTACTGGCTGATTCCACCAACATGTTCATCTCTTCCATAGCTCTCTCTCTATCTCCATCTATAAATCTTATTTCCTCTCACCTTTCAGTCTCTTCTGTTCTCTAATGATTAACTTTCACCCATTCCTCCCCATCTACACTACCCTGCCCTTCATTCCTCTTTCTTGCTACTAATTTCTTCCTTTTCCACCCTTATTCTGTAAAAAGCCTAAATGGGAGCACAGGATTCATACGTGATCAAGTCTACAGTTCAATTACATCATCCTATTATACTACAATGATGGTCAAATGTAGAGGTCACTTCACTTATTCACTCCCTTAGCCACCAAAACTTTATTGAATGTGTTTGTTTCAAGATTCAAAGGTAACACATGGTCCTTTCCTTCAAACATGGAAGACAAGCAAATGACAATGACAGGCAATGACAATACAACGTGAAGTGTCATCATTTTATTGAGCCCACTAATGTATAGGAAAAACAAAGAAGGTTAGCAGCATGGTCTCTACGGTTGCTGGCACTGTTCCCTAGAGCTTTTATTTTTGTTTTTGTTCTGTTTTTTAACATCTTTATTGGAGTATAATTGCTTTACAATGGTGTGTTAGTTTCTGCTTTATAACAAAGTGAATCAGTTATACACATACATATGTTCCCATATCTCTTCCCTCTGGCATCTCCCTCCCTCCCTATGCCACCCCTCTAGGTGGTCACAAAGCACCGAGCTGATCTCCCTGTGCTATGTGGCTGCTTCCCACTAGCTATCTATTTTATGTTTGGTAGTGTATATATGTTAGATCTGGTTCCAGAGCAAGGCTCAGAAACCAAATATCAGGCTTCTTTTTAACCTCCCTCTCCCCTTTCTTGACCTTTCTTGACATGCCTCAACCTCTACTCACTCAGAAAGGTTATGAAAGATATTATCAGGGATTGTTTAACGCTCTTACACACACCTGAGAATGGCATTGACCAAGCTCACCTGTTAATTCGGCATTTTAAGTAACCCAGGAGTCAAATCTAAAGCTCTTGGCATATATATTTTCCTATAGCAGGAAATGCAAAGAATAAGCCACTGGTGCTATTGGGAAGCAAAACAAGATTTTGAAATAAAGTGTCAAGACCCTCTTGACATCCCTGTACTTGTCCAAAACGTGAATTCCATAGTGGGGAGCTAGTAAATGTCATTTTTAAGCCCTCAGATACAAGATAGACTTTATCAGATGGCAGAGAGAAGAATGGTTGAAAAAGAATTGGCCAAGAATGACACACTCTTTCAGTCCTGGACCATGTCAGAAGATGTGATTTCCTTCTTCTGTCCCTAGATCTAGTTACCCAACAAAAACTCAGCTTCTAGGAGTGATGGGAGGTGATTTCTTTACTAAGGTATTGCCATCAAAGTTCTCAAGCCATGAAAAGGAATGCCTAAAGTAATGGGTGCTTGCAAAAGAAAACCTATACTGATTTTGTACAAGGGTGGGAATTCAGTAAAAGAGAATTTTTCCTTCAGAAGGAATAATGAAAAACAAACAAACAAAAACTCTTCCATTACCATCAAACCCTAGGAAGAATCAGGCAACAGAACAATTCTGAGTGTCTCAGATAAGAACTGAAAATGATTCTAATCCCTTGGAACCCTGAGAAGAGTGGTAATGTTGAGGTTTTACACTGAGTGTAAAAATTAAGTAGTAAATGGGCTCAGGATAAGACTGTAATATACCATTAACTTTTTAAAAGTATATTGAAGATAACTTTTTTTCTCTTCTTCTTTGTTCCTAGGACAAAATAGATGCTAAATAAATGTTTGTTGTATCCATGAACGAATGAACAAATGAACAGACATTTTCGAATGCTCTAAAACAGTATTAAAAATTACTTGTTAAAGAATTATAAAAGTTAAAAGACAATTATATTCAAAAGCCATATAGAAGGAACTAATGAAAAAACTGTGCACAAAAAGTCCCAAATCCAAATAATAACCTCCCAGCAAGTTCATTAATCTTGATTTGCACTGATAACACTGTTATTGCAAAATTGATACATATTAGGATAACCGACTAACTGCTTCAACAAATACCCCAAACAACTTCACTGTCTTCACACAATGGAATTTTCTTTCTGGTTTACATAAGAGTCCAATGGCAAGAGTGGGATTTGGGGGCAAGAAGCTCTGCACCATGAAGTTATTCAAAGACCCTACTCTTTTATTGGTTCTTCCGTCCCCTATCACCTCCAAGTTCTCCACTGGATTGCCTACATTCAGTCAACAGATGATGGAAGAGAGGAAGCATGTAGTGTGGAAGGTCTTGTGGTCCAGGCATGGAGATGGGCACTCTGGCCACACTCTGCTGGCCAGAACTCAGTATCTGACTTTAAGTTAGAAGGGTTGAAAAGTTTCATTATGATAAATAAATAATAGGCATAGTCAGGTTTTAAGCAAAAAAATGACATGATGAAAGTGGAGAATTATACTGGCCATGCTGAATAGAAGAACCTAGTGAGGGGATAAACCAGAGACAGAGGGAACTGTTACGAAGCTATTGCAATAACATGGGCAGAGAACGATGAGGCCCAGACCAAGACAGTAGAGAAAGAATGACAAGAAAATAATCAATATGAGGATATACTGACTGATTTGCTGAGTGAGCAGAAAAAAACAAACGCTAGTCTTGGGCTTTATATATTTATAGGTATATATAATCACATTTGGGTGGTCTTTTGGTTAACTGATGCATGCTATGTTGGTTTGTTCACTTTTTCCCACAGGAATTAGGAAAATAAAAATTTAGATGTGAAGAAAAGTGAATAGAATGCAGTGTCTGTGGGAAGTCACGGAAAGCTAACATGGAATCAAGGAAAACAAACAAATGAAGGGAATGTTTTGGGATTCTGGGGGTTTTGAAGTCAATGTATGACAGCAAATTAAGTGTCAAAAGAGCAAAAATTACGTCCAAAACATTTCCCCATATTTGTTACGTTGCTATTTCCCACAACGGTCAAACATTCAGTTGCAAATAAAATACTTGAATAATTTCATTTTTGGATGTGGCAACTGGTTTACAGTGTGCATTTTTGAGGATTCTGTAAAAATGCTATTTTTAGTGCTTAGAAGTGGAAATTTGTACCTGGGGAGGCTAACTGGTAACCAAGTAATCTGACAAATGATCTAGTGCAAATCAGCTTTAATCACATTGTTGGCATGCATCATAGGAATTAAGTAATGCTCAATAAGTTTAAAATATACCATGTAAGAGCCATTACTTAGACAAAGAAGGGTGCCATTAATCCCTGGAAAAACAAATATCTACTTTTCTAAAGACTTCCTGCAGACTTTCTGCAGTTTGTGAGAGATACGGACACAGCAGCTGGGCTGGGCACACAGCAATTCCGTTAGTGGTAATAACAGCCAGAGTGAGGAACTGAATGTGAACTAGCATTTCAGTCTCCTCACACAGGTCAGCCCCTCTTCTTGAATCACACCTAAGCCTGATTACCAGAGAATTCCAGAATGTTCTCCCTGTAGTGAACCAGTCAAGGTAAAAGGAAAGAGACTTTTCTTGGGGCCTTCTACACATCTAATTTTTTTTATAGGAAGAAACAAATCCACACATAAACCTCAGTTGTTCAATGCAAAATTTGTAGAGATACTTTCAAGCATCTGTGTTGTCTCCAGGCAACAGGAACATTTTAAATAAAATTTTCATTAATTTCTCAACAGTTACGCAGTAATCTACATGTGCAAGTACTCTATCAAAATGAATTCCTTTTATCATACATATTCATAAAGTAGAACTTGAAATGTTTAAGCACACACATTTACTATACTCCCAATCACAGTAATAGGTTTGGAGAGCAAAACGGAACAGAACAGCCCCTAAACAAGAATATGTAATTTCTACCAAATAACACAGCACCAAACAGTATGTAAGCTACTATGAACCAAGCACTCTCCACTTAACCTTTCCACATCCAAGTGAGGTACTAACATTGTTCTCAGTTGAGGAAACTGAGGCACAAGGTGGGAAAGTAACTTACTGTAGACACACAGTTTGGAAGTGGCAGAAAACATGTAGGGCTGGACCGAATGCAGGGTCTACCCTCTTAACCACTTGACTGTATTGAAGCAAGAGCACAGAGTATTTTACCAACAGAAGTGACATTGGTGGTTTGTGGGGTTGGTGGCAGGGTGTGACAGAAAGAAGAGCACAAGAGATGAAGCAGAAGTGATAAACAGAGATCATGCCATGAAGAAACTTGGGTTAATAGAAATTATAAAGCTACTGCTAGTGATTCCAATAAAAATGGTGATAGTCATAAAGTTCTGAATTTATATGATATGTGCAAAAGGGTAATAAATAAATCAGAGTTGGAGCCTCGGCCAACTGCATCTATTTTCTGTCTTTTAAAAAATAAATACTGCTCAATAGCCCTCCTTTGATAGAGACTGGTAAATAAGAAAGGTTTGTTTAGTTGTCATTAACATTGGTCATCCTTCCTGAATTGTTGCTTAGGTGCCAAAGAATTCTGTCTACACTGTTTTCAGAAGTTTCTGCCAAGTATCATCCTCACATCACTGACTGCAGTTTCCTCGGTAAAACTCTCTGCTACATTCTCAAGATTTACCGAGGTACAGCCTGTTCTACATCAGCACATGTTTCTATAAGACCAATTAGCTCATATTTTTTCTTGATAAACAAAAACACATCTCATAATCTTAAATATACAGTCAAAAAATTTGGCACTATTGCTCACAGACCCGTAATCACTCATGCACATTACAACTTGTAATGAAATAACTGATTTTTATTTCAGAGAACTAGAGAATAGGTAATGAGAACTGTTACAAGCATTTGGTGTATCAAGAATTTTGTAAGTGCACACATCCTTTTTACACTTTCTTAGAGTGGATGGATGGATAGCTAGATCGATAGATCGATAGATAATGAAGATAAAGATAACAAGTAGGTAGGTATATAGATAGACCCGAAGTGCCCTAGTCTGGATTCCCCAGAAGCAGACATAGAAAACAAATTTATGGTGACCAAAGGGGAAAGGGGGTGGGGGAGGAATAGATTAGAAGCTGGAGGTTAGCAGATACAAACTACTCTATGTAAAATGAACAACAAGGTCTTACTGTATAGTACAGGGAACTATATTCAATATCCTGTAACAATGCATAAAGGAAAAGAATATGAGAATATGAAATGGAGACGAGCATGCACAACAATTATCAAGGAGTGCTTTTAGGATCAAGACCTGTGGAAGTAGGGGGAAGGAAGCAGTACTGAGCAGGGGGAGAAGTAGAGCTGGGATGCAAGTATTACGAAGGCCACGGGTGACCACACATCTCAGGACTGGGATAGCCATTGAGAGATGTCCAAATTGATAAAAGGGACCTTCTTATGCCCATGTTTGATTAGTCATAGAATATAAGCTGCCTCTGGAAGATGTGACCAAGGGCAAGTCAGGTTTCTTTAACTGGGGCACTCCTCCAAAAGGGATAAGGGTCTTCTTTTATTAGCACTCTCTGCTCCTAGATGAATAAACATTTTATTCCTAAAAGATCTGAATGGCATATCACAGTATTCTCACACAAAGGTACAGCAACTCTATAACATATCAAATTAAAAAACACAGGACTACATATTATATATGTAAAATACACATATATTATATTAAATATGCATTATATATTAAAACAATGTATATATATAGTAAAACCATGCATGATGACCAATTTTTCAGTATTTTATCTTGCTTAGAAATTATTCAAGTCCAAAGAACTATCAATTAATGACAAGAAAATATAAATCTGATATTTTAAAAATAACTAAAATCCTGAAAAATTATATTTTCAGCTGTTGCATCTAGAAGATAATTACTATTGATATAAAAATCATTGAAATTAGTATTTAATTTAAAGAATATGTTTTTCTAAAATTCTTTTTTATTGAAGTATAGTTGACTTACAATGTTGTATTAGTTTCTGGTGTACAGCAAAGAGATTCAGTTATACATATGTATTTCTTTCTCCTATTCTTTTCCATTATGCTTTATTACAGGGTATTAAGTACAGTTCCTGGTACTATACAGTTTATTTTATACAGAGTAGTTTGTATCAGCTAATCTCAAACTTCTAATTTATTCCTCCCCTGTTACCCTTTGGTAAACATAAATTTTTCTGTGTCTGTGAGTCTGTTTCCATTTTGTAAGTAAGTTTATTTGTATCATATTTTAGATTCCACAAATAAGTGATATCATATGATATTTGTCTTTCTCCATTTGACTTACTTCACTTAATATGATAATCTCTAGGTCCATCCATGTTGCTACAAATGGCATTATTTCATTTTTTTTATAGCTGAGTAGCATTCCATCGTGTATATATACCACATCTTCCTTATCCATTCATCTGTCAATGGACATTTAGGTTACTTCCATGTCTTGGCTACTGTAAATAATGCTGCTATGAACACTGGGGTGCATGTATCTTTTAGAATTCGAGTTTTCTCTGGATATGTACCCAGGAGTGGTATTGCAGGATCATACAGCAACTCTATTTTTAGTTTTTAAGGAACCTCCATACTGTTTTCCATAGTGGCTGCACCAATTTACATTCCCACCAACAGTGTAGGAGGGTTCCTTTTTCTCCACACCCTCTCCAGCATAACTGTAGACTTTTAATAATAGCCATTCTGACTGGTGTGAAGTTAAACCTCATTGTGATCTTGATTTGAATTTCTCTAATAATTAGCAATGTTGAACATTTTTTCATGTGCCTATTGGCCATCTGTATGTCTTCTTTGAAGAAATATCTGTTTAGGTTTTCTGCCTATTTATTGATTGGGTTGTTTGTTTTTTGTTGTTGACTTGTATGAGCTGTTTGTATATTCTGGAAATTAAGCCCTGTTGGTTGCATCGTTTGCAAATATTCCTTCCCAGTCTGTAGGTTGTCTTTTCATTTTGTTTATGGTTTCCTTTGCTGTGCAAAAGCTTATAAGTTTGATTGGGTCCCATTTGTTTATCTTTGCTTTTATTTCTATTGCCTTGGGGGACTAACCTAAGAAAACATTGCTATGATTTATGTCAGAGAATGTTTTGCCTATGTTCTCTCTAGGAGTTTTATGATGTCATGTCTTTAAGCCATTTTGAATTTATTTTTGTGTAGGATGTGAGGGAATGTTCTAACTTCACTGATTAACATGCAGCTGTCCAGCTTTGCCAATGCCACTTGCTGAAGAGACTGTCTTTTCTCCACTGGATATGCTTGCCTCCTTCGTCAAAGATTAATTGACCTTAGGTATGTGGGTTCATTTCTGGGCTCTCTATTATGTTCTATTGATCTATATGTCTGTTTTTGTGCCAGTACTATGCTCTTTTGACTACTGTAGCTTTGTAGTATTGTCTGAAGTCTGAAAGGGTTATGCTTCCAGCTTTGTTCTTTTTACTCAGGATTGCTTTGGCAATTCTGGGTCTTTCGTGGCTCCATAGAAATTTTAGAATAATTTGTTCTAGTTCTGTGAAAAATGTCACAGTTACTTGGATAGGAATCACATTAAATCTGTAGATTGCTTTGGTCAGTATGGCCATTTTAACTATATTAATTCTTCCAATCCAAGAGCATGGGATATCGTCCTATTTCTTTGAATCATTTTCAATTTCCTTTATTAATGTTTAATACTTCTCAGCATTATAGTCTTTCACCTCCTTGGTCAGGTTTATTCCTAAGTATTTTTTTATACATTTATATATTTTATTTATTTATTTTTGGCTGCATTGGGTATTTGTTGCTGCGTGCGGGCTTTCTCCAGTTGCGGTGAGGGGGCTACTCTTCATTGTGGTGTGCAGGCCTCTCATTGCTGTGGCTTCTCTTGTTGTGGAGCATGGGCTCTAGGCGTGCAGCTTCAGTAGCTGTAGCACATGGGCTCAGTAGTTGTGGTGCACAGGCTTAGTAGTTGCTCCACGGCATGTGGGACCTTCCTGGAGCAGGGATCAAACCTGTGTTGCCTGCATTGGCAGGTGGATTCTTAACCACTGTGCCACCAGGGAAGTCCCCTAAGTATTTTTTGATGCAATTTTAAACTGGACTTTTTTTTAACTTTCTTTTTCTGATATTTCATTGCTAGTGTAATGGAATGCAACAGATTTCTGTATGTTAATCTTGTATCCTGCTACCTTGCTGAATTCATTTATCAGTTCTAGTAGTTTTGTGTGGCACCTTTAGGGTTTTCTATATATAGTATCATGTTATCTGTATATAAGGACAATTTTACCTCTTCCCTTCCAATTTGGATAATTTTATTTCTTTTCCTTGTTTGTCTGCTGTAGCTAGGACTTCCAATACTATGTTGAATAGAACTAGTGTGAGTGGGCATCCTTGTCTTGTTCCAGATTTTAGTGGGAAGGCTTTCATTTTCACCATTGAGTATTATGTTGGCTGTGGGTTTGTCATAAATAGCTTTTATTATGATGAGATAAGTTCCCTCCATAACCACTTTGAAGTTTTTATCATGAATGGATGTTGAATTTATCAAGTGTTTTTTCTGCACCTATCGAAATGATCATGTGTTTTCTGTCTTTTCTTTAGTCGATGTGGTATATCACATCGATTGATTTGCGTATGTTGAAATATCCTTGTGACCCTGGGATTAATCCAACTTGGTCGTAGTGTATGATCTTTTTTATGCGTTGCTGGATTCAGTTTGCTAATATTTTGTTGAGAATTTTTGCATCTATATTCATCAATATCGGCCCACAATTTTCTTTTTTGGTACTGCCTGTCTTGTTTTGATATCAGGGTGATGGCAGCTTCATAGAATGACTTTGGAAGTGTTCATCCCTTTTCAATCTTTTGGAAGAGTTTGAGAAGAATTGGTATAAGTTCTTCTTTGTATGTTTGATAGAATTCCCCAGTGAAGACATCTGATCTTGAGACTTTTCTTTGCAGGGAGTTTTTTAAATTACAGATTCTATTTCACTTCTAGAGATCAGTCTGTTCAAATTAATATTGTTGGTATAAGGGTTGTTTTCAGTATGGATGCCTGTCATGTCTTTCCTCAGTGTGTGCTGGCCATCACCCCTTTGATAAGGGGTGTGATCAGTGTTGTGATGACCAGAGCTTGCACTGGATGTTGAGTGGGGCCTCCTCTTTGCTCTGTGGCTGTCACAGCCCCGTCGAGTGCAGGGTCTGCTCCCTGATTGTTGGAGCAGAAGCCCCCAGAGCCATTTCTGAGCTGTGGTGTGAGGCAGGCAGGACTGGAACACTTCTGCTGGGAGAGGAACCATTGGGTATTCCTCCACAGGAGCTGTCCACCAGGAAGTGCACTCTATGGTGTCGCCTACCCCCAGCTGTATGGGCTCACAAAATACACTGTTGTTGGCACTGCCCCTGGCCCCACTTCAACCATGGGAATGCAGGCAATCAGCCCAGGTGTCCCTCAGGCACTGTGCTCACACAGCCACCAGTGCAGATTTGTTGGCACAGATCTGCTGAAGTCAGGTACCAGGACCTCCATAGTCATGCACCTGGACCCCCTGCCAGGAGCTACAGAATCAGACCACACCCCAGCCCTGCCTCCACATGCGTACTCCCACAAAGCCCACAGCTACTAACCCCGGCTCTGCCCCTGCCACGGGGGCACCAGTAATCTGCTCAGATGTCCCACAGGCACTGAGCTTACAAAGCTGCTGGCAGCACGTAAATCCGGGGGCAGCACAGCCACTAGGAGATGGCTCAGATTTCAGCCTCTCCATGTGTGGGCAACCTGCCAGTGCCTGGGTGCTCCCAGGTCTCGTAGAGGTGGAGCCATGCCTCCTGTGAGCACACCGAGAATGAGGCCGCTATGTCTGGGGTCCACGCCTCCCTTCAGCACTTGTGTTAAAAATTGGGATCCTATAGCAGACCTAGGCTCAGTCCTGCGGACGCCCCCATTGCAGCTCAGACCACACTCCAGCCCCTTCAGGTTGTCTCCATGCAGCCAACCCCAGTCCTCTCCCTGAGTCTGTGCTCTGAAGCCCGAGTTTCAGCTCCCAGCCCCCGTACACACCAGCAGACGCACACCTCAGGCTGGGGACTGCAGGCAGGTGGCCAAGACCCTCTGCACTGGTCTCTCTATGTTCTGCCTGCCGCAATCCAGGTGCTGCACTCTCCTCTGAGCCTCTGAAGCTCCCTTTCTGTCTTGGCCAATCCTCTAGCCATTGAAGGGAGTTCCGAGGGTGAGGGAACATTTTCTCTTTCACAGCTCCCTCACAGAGGTGCAGGCCATGTACTGATTCCTTTTTCTTTCCTTTTCTTTTCTTTTGTTCTACTCAGTTATGTGATGATCTTTGTTGCAATTTTGGTTATATGAGTGTTTTTGCCAGCTTTCAGCAGGTATTCTGTGAGAACTGTTCCTCATGTAGATATACTTTTTTTATGCATTTGTGGGAAGAGGTGAGTCCACGTCCTCCAATTTTGCCATCTTGATCTCTGTCCCCTAAAATTCTTAAACATTTTGTAGGAATGATGTTATTTATCTGATTGATATACCAGAAGTATAGAATGTATATAATATGTTTAGGAAGTTTAAATAAAAATCACACAGATAAGACAAGGTAAATGCATATAGCTGTTTTAAAACCAAAACTGTCAAACCCAAAGGAGATAGATCAAGATGGTGGAGTAGGAGGACACGGAATTAACCTCTCCCCAGGAACACAACAAAAATGCATCTGTACGTGGAGCAATTTTCAGTAAAAACTAACTGGAGACTGGCAGAAAGACTCTTACACAATCAAGGCTATAAGAAAGAACCACAAAGAATGGGGAAAGGGAAGAGAAGTGATCAGGTTGGGACCTGCACCACAGGGAGGGTACTCAAAAGAGGAGGGGGATTACATGGGCAGAGAACCTCCCTACAGAGTGAACGGTTTGAGCAACAGATTGCGCACACGGCCCTGGGGTCCAACACCATGAAGACAAGTCCCCTTGGCTGGTTAGAGCTGGTAGGACTAACAGAAGGGCTGGGGGAAGCCTGGACTCCACTCAGGAGGAACACATATGCTTGCTTACTCCTAAAATAGAGCAGAGGTAGACTGAAACTGCGTGGGATGCTGACCAGTTTCCCATGACCGCCCAATGGACGCCCCGGCCTCAGCCAAGGGCCTACTCTGGCCCTGCTTGTTTCACGATGCAGCTCCACACTGGAGTAAGCACTGCCACCGTCAAGGAGAGAGCTCCACTGTGAGGGGCGGGACCAGCACAGACATGGATCAGTTTCTGAACAGTGTAGGGGCAGCCATTACAGCGCCTAAGGAGGCAGCCATCAAAAGCAGTTCTGGGCTCTGACTGTAGCTGGGGCCACCAAAGCTCATACCCAGACCCACCCCAAGCACCTGCAACAGCCCTTATTGATCCAGCACTGCTCCCCTCTGGGACAAGGCAGCCAGTGCTGGGAGTGGGAAGAACACAAATTTTAAAGGGAACACAGCCACCTCAGGGCTGACCCTCATGGCTTCTGCTCCAGCAACTTAGAGCCCACCCCCAATAGGGTGGTGCTGGCCACTGGGCACACTGAGTAGAGGAGAAGGCCTGGCTTACACTTGACTCTGGTCCTATCCTCTCCATCCTCAGCCCCACCTCCTACCAAGGTGATACCTGCCAGCAAACCCTGGGGAAAGATATGACGCATGCTCACATCAGATCCAGCTCTTGCACCAAAGCCACTGGGTACACACAGACTATATAAGGATGCTCCCATACGAGGACACCCCTTCAAGACTGGAATAGGAAACTGTTTCACCTAATTTCATAGAGACAGAGAAAGTTAAGCAAAATGAGAAGACAGAGGAAATTTGTTTCAATTGAAAGAACAAAACAAAGGCCCTGAAAAAACAACTAATGAACATAAATAAACAATTTTCCAGATAAAAGGTTCAAAGCATTAGTAGTGAGAATGCTAACTGACTTGGGACAAGAATAGATGAACACAGTAAGAATTTTAACAAAGAACTAAAAAATATTTTTTAAAAAAGAGCCAGTCGGAAATGAAGAATAAAATAACTGAAATGAAAAACACACTAGAAGGAAATAATAGCAGGCTAGGTGATTCAGAAGAATGAATAGTGATCTGGAAGACAGAATACTGGAAATCACCAAACCAGAACAGCAAAAGGAAAAACAAATTTTAAAATGATAACAGTTTAAGGGACCTAAGAGGCAACATCAAGCATACCAACATTCGCATTATAGGGGTCTCAGAAGAAGAGAGGAAGAAAGGAGTAGAAAATGTATTTGATAAAATTATGGCTGAAAACATCCTGAATCTGAAGATGGAAACTAATAACCAGGTCCAGGAAGCACAGAAGGTCCCTAACAAGATGAACCCAAACAGACCCAAACCAGGACATATCATAATTAAAATGGCAAAAGTTAAAGATAAAGAGAGTATTCTAAGGACAGCAAGGGAAAAACAAAGAGTCATATACCCAGGAACCCCCATAAGGCTATACACTGATTTTTCTGCAAAAACTTTGCAGGCCAGGAGGGAGTGGCAAGATATATTCAAAGTCCTGGAAAAAAACCTGCAACCTAGGATACTCTACCCTGAAAGATTATCTTTTAGAATTGAAGGAGAGATAAAGAACTTCTTAGACAAGCAAAAACTAAATTAGTTCATCAATACTAAACCAACCCTCAATGATCTTTTCTAACTGGAAAGGAAGGGGATATAACAGTAAGTATCTGTAGTAAAGGAAAATTCCCACTATTAAAGGCAAATATATAGTAAGGCTGAGGATCAACCACTTAAATAAGCTAGTGTAAATATTAAAAGAGAAAAAACTATAAGATCAAGTATAACTATAATAATCAGTAAAGTTATAAACGTGAAGATGTAAAATATGACATCAAAATTTTACCTCAAGGGGAGTAGAAAATGTAGCTCTTTTAGAATCTGCTTGAATGTAAATGACTGCCAGTTTAAAACAAGTAGATATAGTTATAGATCTGCATACACGAACCCCACAGTAAACACAAATCAAAAACCTACAATAGATACACAAAAACTAGAAAGAAAGAATCACAAGCATACTACTAAAGAAAACCATCAAATCACAAAGAAAGAAACAGAAAGAAGGAAAGAACAGAAAACAACCAGAAAACAAGTAATAAAATGGCAATAAGCACATACCAATCAATAATTACATTAAATGTCAATGGACTAAATGCTCCAATCAAAAGACATTGGTTGGCTGATTGGATAAAATAATCAAGACCTATCTATATGCTGCTTACAAGACACTCACTTCAGAGCTAAAGACACACAAAAAATGAAAGTGTTCGAAGATGAAAAAATATTTCATGCAAATGCAAACGACAAGAAAATGGAGTAGCAATACAGTAAGTCCCCTACATACGAACGAGTTCAGTTCTGAGAGAGTGTTCAGAAGCCCAATTTGTTCGTAAGTCCAACAAAGGTAGCCTAGGTACCCAACTAACATAATCAGTATATACTGCTGCTTTTACGCTTGCTCCTGGACATCCTGAGCTTGAAATAAAGATGCTATACTACTGCACTCTATACAGTACTGTACAGCAAAGTACACAAAATCACAACCACTTGTAGAGAACGCACGCACGTGACAACGTACACCAGACACGTGAACTAATTTACATGACTGGACATGCAAACACATGTTTGCATCTCTGAAGGTGTATGTAGGGGACATACTGTACTCACATCAGACAAAATAGACTTTATTTATTTATTTTTATTTTTTATTTATTTTTTTGTGGTACGCGGGCCTCTCACTGTTGTGGCCTCTCCCGTTGCAGAGCACAGGCTCCGGACGCGCAAGCTCAGCAGAGGGTTGTCTTTTTGTCTCATTTATGGTTTTCTTTGCTATGCAAAAGCTTTTAAGTTTCATTATGTCCCATTTGTTTATTTTTCTTTTTATTTTCATTACTGTTGGAGGTGGGTCCAAAAAGATCTTGCTGTGATTTATGTCAAAGAGTGTTCTTCCTATGTTTTCCTCTAAGAGTTTTATAGTGCCCAGTCCTACATTTAGGTCTTTAATCCATTTTGAGTTTATTTTTGTGTATGGTGTTAGGGAGTGTTCTAATTTCATTCTTTTACATGTAGCTGTCCAGTTTTCCCAGCACCACTTATTGAAGAGACTGTCTTTTCTCCATTGTATATTCTTGTCTACTTTGTCATAGATTAGGTGGCCAGATGTGTGTGGGTTTATCTCTGGGCTTTCTATCCTGTTCCGTTGATCTATATTTCTGTTTTTGTGCCAGTACCACACTGTCTGATCACTGTAGCTTTGTAGTATAGTCTGAAGTCAGGGAGCCTGATTCCTCCAGCTCCGTTTTTCTTTCTCAAGATTGCTTTGGTTATTTGGGGTCTTTTGTGTTTCCATACAAATTGTAAAATTTTTTGTTCTAATTCTGTGAAAAATGCCATTGGTAATTTGATTGGGATTGCATTGAATCTGTAGATTGCTTTGGGTAGTATAGTCATTTTCAGAATATTGATTCTTCCCATCCAAGAACATAGTACATCTCTCCATCTGTTTATGTCATCTTTGATTTCTTTCATCAATGTCTTACAGTTTTCCGAGTATAGGTCTTTTACCTCCTTAGGTAGGTTTATTCCTAGATATTTTATTCTTTATAAAAGAATAAAATAAAATAAAATAAAATATTCTTTATATTTTATTCTTTATACCAGTGGCATATTTCACAGAATTAGAACAAAAATTTTCACAATTTGTATGGAAGAATATACAATGGAGAGAAGACAGTATCTTCAATGCATGGTGCTAGGAAAACTGGACAGCTACGTGTTAAAAAATGAAATTAGTACATTTTCTCATACCATCTACAAAAATAAACTCAAAATGGAGTAAAGACCTAAATGTAAGAGCAGAAAACATAAAACTGCTAGAGGAGAACATAGGCAGAACACTCTTTGACATAAATCATAGCAATATGTTTTTGGATCTGTCTCCTAAGGCAAAAGAAGCAAAAGACAAAATAAACAAATGAGACCTAATTAAGCTTAAAAGCTTTTGCACAGCAAAGGAAACCACCGACAAAATGAAAAGACTTACTGAATGGTAGAAAATGATTGTAAATGATATAACTAACCAGGAGTTAATATCCAAAATTTATAAATAGCTCATGCAACTCAATATTAAAAAAAAAAACAAAACAGCCTGATTAAAAAAATGGGCAGAAGACCTGAATAGACATTTTCCCAAAGAAGACATACAGATGGCCAACAGGCACATGCAAGGATGTTCAACATTGCTATTCAGAGAAATGCCAATCAAAACCACAATGATATATCACCTCGCACCTTTCTGAATGGCTATCATCAAAAGGACTGCAAATAACAAATGTTGGCAAAGATATGGAGAAAAGAGAACACTAATACACTGTTGGTGGAAATGTAAATTGGTGCAGCCCCTTTAGAAAACAGTATGGAGCTTCCTCAAAGAACTAAGCTTAGAATCACCATATGTTCCAGCAATTCCACTCCTGTTTATAAATCCAAAAAAAACCAAAAACACTAATTCGTGAAGACACATGTACCCCAGTGTTCACGGTAGCATTATTTACAATAGCCAAAATATGAAAGCAATCTAAACGTGTATCAGCAGATGGCTAAGGAAGATGTGGTGTACACACACATGCACGCACACACACACACACACACACACACACACAGAGGAATATTACTCAACCATAAAAAATAATGAAATTCTGCCATTTGCAACAATGTGGATGGACCTGGAGGGCATTATCCTTCATAAAATAAGTCAGACAGAGAACGACAAATACTCTATGTAATCCTTTATATGTGCAATCTAAAAAATAAAATGAATGAATATAACAAAACAGAAACAGACTCACAGATATAGAGATCAAACTGGTGGTTACCAGTGGGGAGAAAGAAGGGGGAGGGGCAAGATAGGGTAAGGATTAAGAGATTCAAACTATTATGTATGAAATAAATAAATAACAAGGGTATATTGTACAGCACAGAGAAATATAGCCATTATTTTATAGCTTTAAGTGGAACAGAATATATAAAAATGTTGAATCACTATGTTGTACATCTGAAACTAATTTAATATTGTAAATCAACTATATTTCAATTAAAAAAATAAAGTAACTGAGGTAGGTGAAAAAACATTTTCAAACTAGTCAGAATTGTCTAAAAATTTGTTTTAATTACGGAAGTCGGGATTCTTGTGTATTTTTTTTAAATGCTTTTAAACTGGCATTTTCAGTGAAAAGTGTTCTTTTGGTATTTTTTGTTTTTTAAGGGTTCCATATTTAAAGCATTAGATATTTAGTGTCTTTAATTCTCTAGGAAATTGTATGTTCCCTTATATTAGACTTTTATAAACCTTATTTATAAACCAATCAATATAGAACTCCTTAATTTACAAGATTTTATATCTAATTAATTTACTTATTTTTCCAGAAGTAAGAGAATATTTCTAACACAAAATGAGAGATAAAGACTTTTTTGCAATTACAGACACAGACACACAGCTTGTAGCTTTAGTTCTATACCATTAGTCATAACTTAAAATAAACATGGAGAACAAAAGCTCACAAAACTGCATGTCGAAATGCTCTTAACCTTTTCAGTGGAAGGCTGATGTATTCTTGAATAAACAAGGAAACCAACAAACAAAATTTTCTGTCATCTCTCACCCAACAGGATAGGTCTCTGCCTGATAAAGACCATCAAATAGGCCATAAAACCAAATTCACATACATTGGTGGCAAATTAAGAATAACTTCCAGGGCTTCCCTGGTGGCGCAGTGGTTGAGAGCCCGCCTGCCGATGCGGGGACGCAGGTTTGTGCCCCTGTTCGGGAAGATCCCACATGCCGCAGCACGGCTGGGCCCGTGAGCCATGGCCGCTGAGCCTGCGCGTCCGGAGCCTGTGCTCCGCAACGGGAGAGGCCACAACAGTGAGAGGCCCGCATACCGCAAATAAATAAATAAATAAATAACTTCCAGGTTTTAGGAAACCAGAAGCAGAAACAAAAGCAAAAGCACAGAATCGGGGTGTGGGGTGTGGAGGAGAAACAAAGAGTCAGTGAAGGTAAATAAAGTTATATTGGTCCTTGGGATTTGCTTCGGGAGCCAAGGAAAGAAGATGTTTATTCCCTCGCTACACTGTTTAAACGGCTCTGGAATGTATTTACTTGGAAATCTCTGGTGTAACCTCCAAAGCAATCAAGCTACAATTTTCAAAATTTAAAAAGCTGAGTTAGAATAAAGTTGAGAAAAAATGTGTTTAATTCATTGATGAAAAAACCAGGAGGACCGTAAAGCTGGTTCATTAATTCTATCGGTAAAAAAATCAAATGCCGCCTAAACCCAGATCTCCCAAGAGGCAGTATTTCACCTTTGCCAGATCCAACGTCAGAGCAGGTTGTTCTTCCTCTGTGACCATCTCAATGAAAGCTATATTGGCTAAGAGATCCACTTCTATCTACTCTATTGATGCCATAAGTCATTCTACTCTGTAACTGCGGTATCCTCTATCCATGTTGAACTGCCTTTCTGGTTTGTTCAAGTTATCTCTTAAAATACCTATCATTGTTTTTGTTAGCATTTTGGTTAGAAATTTTTATTTTAATTAACTCTACTTTTCTCAAAATTCACATTCTTCACTTTTGCAGAATATGTAAATTTCTAGGAATGCATATAATGTGTTATGGTAGAAACACTTCATTTCTCCTCCTTCTTTGATTTGTTTGTATATGAAAAGTAGAAACGAAATGGCTAAACTCAATCTCTGATGGGCTAACACAAAAATTTATTCAAATTTTATTCAAAATGTATTCTTGAAAGAACCAAAAATCCATGAGCCTCTTTTATCAGGTGTCTACTTTGATGAAAAATCACCCATGCACGATGACTTGTCTTTCCTCCATTAGTCTTACTCTGACAAATCAGAGCAATACTTTGGCAACTACGCAAAAGAACAAATATTCAAGCAAGGAGTATTTTCAGACTTTTCCTCTGTTAGTTGCCTAGGGGATTATACTCCTATAAATAATAAAGCACTCTACAACTTACTCTAACATTTTTTCTGATTTAAAGTTTCTGACACAGCATGATATGGCTGATTATGCCAATGAATTTCCCCCCTTAAGTCAAGAAAAACTGCACAACAATAATTATCTAATTAAGAGTCACATAATTATGATTACTGAATTCCAAGAGAACTGTTGTAGTAACAGTAACAACTTATCTAAGGCCAATTAGGTTGTATTTCCTTTCTGCTTTAATTTAATCCAAAAGAGCAATAAACAGGATATGTCTAGTTGATGATTTAATTAACTACAGTAAATTAAGAAGTTAGAAATTGTTATGATGCTGAAAACCTCAATGCCCTTCAAGGCTGGAATCTTTATTCCTTATTCCCTAAAAAGTTTAGGATTTTCACTAATTTCATAAGTGAGGCTATATCCCAAATTAAGATCAACATACAAAAAATGTAATGATTCGGGGTGTTTAATAACTGAGAAAGGGGGAAAAAAAAAACCAGGGCACAATCACTTTTAGTGAAGTGGAAAGGATTATTTTAATGTCTTTGAAAGTCATATTGGAAAAGAACAATGCAAAGTTGAAATCCCATTTACTTTCTGAAATGGACAGAGCATTTGAGGGCAAAGGAAATAGGATCAAAGAGAAGGTGTGAGATAGATTTTATTCAAGGTCTTTGATTTATGTGGTTTGAAAACATCTCTAAGACTATTCTTGAAGAAAAGAGTAAGAGAAAACATATGTTAAAATTTTCAATGTGTTCCACAGTCCAAAATCAAAAGTTCCGAACACAATTAGAAAAGAAGGAAAACCTCAGAGAAATATGGAACTAGAGAGGTCTGATTATGATAAAAATCTGAAAATGTTTTTTCTTATTCTTTTTCTATGATCTTAGGTTAAAGAATGCACTGGTTTCATAGCTGCCAAATAAGTGATCACATAATTATTCATGTTTTACAACAGCAATACACAGCCTGAGAAACTGTGAATATCTACCGCTATTCACGCTTGGTTCAATCTTCAGTTCTTTTTCTCAATATTTCTGACCACAGTTAAGTATCTAATTCTTCATTCATCCATCTTTTACATCTTTCTTCATATACCAGTTAATTCTCTTTTAAGAGATAAACTGGCATAATTCTTTATTTCCTTTCACTTTAAGAATTTTCGACCTCTATGTGGTGGTACATTAAGTTAAAAAAACCACCGCCAAAATTTCCTATTAAATTCAAGAGAATTGCATTTACTTTCTTTAGAACCATCACTGTTTAACATTTCGAGAGGATGATGGGTTCACACAGTTTTACAAACCTGTCATCCATGACATTTTAAAGAGATTTGTCCTGAGGATTTCAAACTATGAAAAAACTTTGATATTTAACTCAAATATCATCAAATGGAACTTGCTTTAATTTCTGTTATTTTTTAAAACGTCTCAGATCTCTCTAAGCATTTATTTTCTATTTAGTATCCCTCCATAGCAGTAATTATTTTTTCCCCTTCCAGCACCTGTTTACATGCACAATAAACACAGATCCAGTTATTCCAGATTTTGAAGATGAGCTGTAGATAGACTTGAGGGTATACACAATTGTTAATATGGGTTAACTAACTTTGTTGTTTTAACAACTGTTAAAAACAAACATGTGGGAACTGATGTAATTGATTATTACCATTGGAATCTAGCAAATGTTTACTGCCTCTCACAGAGAAACCCTACCCCCATTTCTTCTCCCCCTGATATTTTAACTCAAAATATGTCAGAAAAATGGAATACAGTCATCTTTCCGTATCCACCAGTTCCACATCCATGGATTCAACAAACCGGGGATGGAAAATATTTAAAAAAAAATTCCAGAACGTTCCAAAAAGAACTTGGATTTGCTGCATACCAGCAACTACTTACATAGCATTTACATTGTATTTATGACTATTTACAGAGCATTTACACTGCATTGGAAATTATAAGTAATCTAGAGCTGATTTAAAGTATACTGGAGGATATGTGTAGGTGCAAATACTGCACCATTTTACATAAGGGACATGAGCATCCTCAGACATTGGTATCTGTGAGGGTCCTGGAAACGATCCCCTCTGGATAACGAGGGACTACTCTACAAACTGAAAGAGGCATCCTCGCTGCTTCCCCAGGAAGAAATCTCTTTTACAGATAAGTAAACTGACTTTTAGAAACGTAAATTACTTGCCCAACATTGGTAATACAGATTTTAATTAAAACTAAAATGCCTTTTCCTCCACTAAGCTGGTCTTTATTATTTCTTTTATTTTAAAGATGCCTTAGTATCCTGGATTCCTTTCTATAGCTCTTTGTTACATTTACTTAGTGACTTTCTCAAACCTGAATGACTCTTATTTGTGTATTTATAAATAAAATTTTAATATTGAATAATCTTCATCTACAGTGGAGTAGTATTATTAGGAACAATTATTTGTCAACTGGAAAAAAATGCACAACCTATAAGTTGAGAATTATGTTTTATTCAATGGACTCTGAGGACTTAAGTCCAGAAGACAGCCCCTCAGGTAGCTCTGAGGGACTGCTCCGCAGAAGTAAGGGAGGTCCCTGGATATATAGGAGTTTTAACAACAAAAACCAGGTAGTTAGAACATCGAAAGATCACTGTTAACTTAAAAAAAAAAAAAAAAAAGACACGTTAAGTTAATGAATTTAGCCCTTTTCTATGTATGGGAAGATGCAAGAGTCTGGGCTCAATGAAATCATTCCCTTGATGTGCACCTCAGCTATCTAGGGCCAGTATCCTCTTCTTTCCCATCCTGAGTCCCCTCAGGGCTCACCGTGGGGGGAAGCTGCAGTGGCTGATGACTTGAGGGCCACAACATCCTTTGTTTGCTGATATGGTGGGTGGCATTCTTAGTCCACATATTTAACATATATGAAGCATTTTGTAAATGACCAGATTATAAAAGATTAAATGTTAAGTTATGTGGTTAAAAGTCAGTAACCCACACCACTTTTTATGTTTACTTTGAAAGGTTTTCTTGTTAAGGAAAGAACTTCTGAGTGTTTACTGTAGTTCCTTTCCCCAAGGCAACCTCTTATTTGTCAGGACCTCTGCATTTCTTTCTCGCCTCAAGGAAACAATCTTAACTCTGTGACTGTACAGAAAAACCTGTGATTAGAGAAGGGAAGTGAATAAATCATCTGCAAAACAGTTACAGAGTTTCAAGAATGATTACTCTTTTGGAACAGTTTTTATGTTGGAGCATATTTTTTGTAGCTTTTTGTTTTGCATTTGAACTTAATATCTTTCATTTCAAACTTCAAATCAAAGGAAATAGGGCACCAAAGAACACAGATGTTCAGACCTTAGCAGTTTTAACATACAGAGTGCTTTCATACAATTTAGAACTCTATTTATCTCATAAAATTTAAAAGTCCAATTTAAGATGTGTTTAAGACTTACAGAAAAGGATACTATTGAAATGAAGATGCAAATTCTGAACCTTAACTTTTTCTAATTATTGTAAGAACCAATGGTATTTTGTCTTATGAAAGGACTCTCAAAATGGAGTATTGCTAATAGAGCTCTCGAAAATGGAGCAGGGAGGCCACTCAGGAAGTGTGACTATCATACAAGTCCTTTATGCCTGGATAGAATTGGACCTTTTGACCACTACTGTCCTAACAAAGGCATCCAGAATATCTGCCAGAAACTCATAGTTATCGGGCCCTTATCCCAAAATAACTCATAATTCCTTAAGGCCAAATATTTCCCAACTTGTGTCAGAGTTGACCACAATTATCCAGGCAACTTTAACAACCTTGTGGCTTTTTGTCTTTATTGGCCCCTGACTCTTTCTCTTTCCAGGAACATGCTCTCATTTTTTTCCCCAAGTTGCAATCCTTAGGACCCCAAATAAACTAGTTTCTTTTTTTTTTTTTTTTTGCGGTACGCGGGCCTCTCACTGCTGTGGCCTCTCCCGTTGCGGAGCACAGGTTCCGGACGCGCAGGCTCAGCGGCCATGGCTCACGGGCCCAGCCACTCCGCGGCATGTGGGATCTTCCCGGACCGGGGCACGAACCCGCGTCCCCTGCATCGGCAGGCGGACTCTCAATCATTGCGCCACCAGGGAAGCCCTAGTTTCTTTTTGAAGCCTTCTAAAATTAAATTCAGCAAGTGTTTCATCCCCATTTTACAGGTAGTCACAATTACATAGTTGGCAATTCCAAATTAGGTTTGTCAGTTCTAAAAACAACATGGGATTTTGTTTATATCTTATCACAGTAAAGTTCCTTGATAAAGACAGTAAACAGTTAAAGCTCTCAATGTTAAAAATATCAAAAATGTCAATCCATCAATGAAACATTTGCATTAATACTTTATCTCAAGAGATATTAAAGATTATCTTCGTTCTTTTTCTCTCTTCCTCTCTTTTTAAGAAAACATGAGATCTTACACTCAAGCACGTTTCTATTTTTCAAAGAAGATTTACAATCCCTCACACACAATTAGTATTTCATAAAATATTGTAATTTTTTACTTCTTCTTTCATCAGATAATTAATGAATGCCTAATACAAACTCTGTATGTCTGCCCTCACAGTGTGTACAGCCTACTGCTGATGATGGGCAGTTATGAAAGGGCATGAGGGTAACCTGAAACAATGTACAAGTGTTAGGTAGTTAGATATCTGCAGCAAGAAGGTGACAGTGGCGAGAAAGACAAGAGCAAGCAATCAAGTCACACCCAACCATCTGGGGACTCTCCCCTGACCCCACTCACAACAGGCAAAACTATGGTTGTGTAGTGGGCAGCTTATCCTGATAAAGAGGGGCACAGTAACACAAGGGAACGTCCCCGGGCTGCGCATGCCCAGAGCAGACAGGCGTAGAACCTATAGTAAACCCAAACTCATTATACCATCATTATAATAAAATCTACATGTGGTTTTGCCCTCCCCGCCCCCGTGGGCATTTCTTAGCGATTCAAAGGTGAGAGCATGTGCAGCAGTAAACTTGTGCCATAGCTCCAGACGGTCAATGAAATAACGATCCCCTGTCACGCACCCCTGCTTCCCTGCAAAATGCTCCTTAATAGAGCCCTTAAGCCTGTACAGGAAGGTTGTTTTCATTTCGCGAAAAGAGCCGCCCGCTCGCTCTCTCTCTCTCTCTCTCTCTCTGAGTGTACCTTTGCTTCGATAAACTTTGCTTTGGGCTTGCTTCACTTCGCTGAAACTGCCTGCTCTCAGAAACAGCCCACTCTCTCTCTCGCTCTCTCTCCCCCTCTCTGAGAGTGTATCTATGCTTAAATAAACTTTGCTTTGTGCTTAAGCCTCAAGTGGTAGTTTGCAATTCTTTGCTTACTATTGTGGGATGGAGATAACTGGTCCAGGTCTTCCGTTGACCTCCTCGGTTGAAGCTATTTTGTTACAATGCACGTCAAAGGAGTACTAGTGTTACAGGAGCCTTTAAAAAAATACATTTGACCTGAAGTCAGGGCCAGAAAATGCTTCCAAGAAGAGTTGGAAAACTGAAAAGAAAGTAACAGTTAGCTAGGTGACAGGAGAGAAAAATATCTTTCAGACAGAAGAAATAGCATAAACAGCATATAGGAGGCTCAGGAGGAAAGACAGCTGGTAGAGGCCAAAGGAGAGAGAAAGAGATATTATTAGTGCCTGTAAAGAAATAAAATAATACAATGAGAGATGAGACTAGAGAGAAAGCCAGTGAACTCACTATATAGGAGTTTTGACACCAAGTTGAGCACGTGGTCTCACCTCTATCCTAACATCACTGAGAAGTCGTTGGACGGTTTTAAACAGGAATATCATAGGCTGCAATGTGGAGAACAAATTAGAAGGAAACAAACTTGGATAGAAGACCGTTTGGGAACCTGTTGCCAAAATATGAAAAAAAGACGAAGGAACCTAAATTGGGGAGTGGCTGTGCATGTGGATATTTATAGAGGAATCAAACCTATGTGGTTTGTGGACTAATTGATTTGGGGATATGAGGCAGATAGAGGAATCAAGGATAATCCCTCTTTGATTTAGGCAAAGAGTGCATAGAGGTGGCAGTCACTAAGGGTGCAAAATGGTTCACCTTTGATGGTACAAAACTGATTTCAGTTTGAGATAGGCTATATCTGAGGTGTTGTGTCATTTGTATGAAATTTCAATAACAGAGTCAGAAATATAGAGATCTTTAGGATTCACATAGAGGATGATCTAAATTGCCCAGGAGGAGATAGGGCTAAGAAGAGAACCTGAAAAGACCCAATAATTAAGGAAAGAGTAGAGAATAAAATCCTGGAAAGGAAATTGAGAAAAAATGGCCACTTATTTAAGAAATATAAATCAGGGCAGTATAGAGCCAGGGAATTCAAGGAAAGCCATATTTGGTAGGTAAAATAATGCCCCCCCAAAAAATGTTTGGGCATTAATCCTCAGAAACTGTGAATATGATACCTTCACAAAGGGCAAAAGTGACTTTGCAGGTGTGATTAAGTTAAGGATCCTGAGATGGGAAATTTTACTGTATTATTATCTGGGCAAACCCAATGCAATCACAAGGGTCCTTACAAAAGGGAGGCAGAAGGGTCAGAGTTGGGGAAGGAGATGTGAAGAGGAAGAGGTGATAAACAGAGATAAACCAAGGAATACCAATGACCTGTAGAAGCTGGAAGACACCAGCAATTGGATCCTCCCCTAGAGAGAAGGAATGTGGCCCTGCAGATTCATTTCAGACTTCTGGCCTCTAGGACTGTAAGATAATAAATTTATGTTGTTATAAGCCACTAATTTTCTGGTAATTTGTTACAACAGCAATGGGAAACTAATGCACTATGTAAGAGTTGAATTTTGCAATACAGAATTCACTGATGACTTTTGAAAGAGGGGTATTCTTTAGAGGAAAAGTCGTGAGATTGCTTTTTTTGGATCCTTAATTATGTCTCTGCCCTTGATGTTTCAGGTTGCTTGCTTCTTCAGCTCCAAGTCTGGGATATATGAGGCAAGAAGAACACCCAAGGAGTTCATCACTATATTGTTTCTTGGGTCTCAAAATTCCTGGGTCATCTGCCTTCCTCTTTCCACCTTTCAGAGTTTTCTTATGTTTGTTTAACATTTAATGTCCAGGGTTTTAGCTGTACTTATCAAAAGGAATAGGGGGAAGTATCCCAAATGATATTTTAATTTTTAAGTTCTTCTTTATCTGTGTTTTCCAAAATTTTTTACTGGATATGAATTACTTGTGTTTCATATAAATGTGTTTTTACAAATATAATGCCTAGAACAGCACTTTATATGTCACATAGCAATCAATATACAAAGTTAAATTTATTTTGCAAAAAAATAACAAATCTGAAACAATTTAAAATAGACAAATAAATGTCTCCATTATAATATGATTTTAATATAATAATATATTAAAATCCTATATAACATTTAACTCATCAGTGACACAACCTTTCAAATAGCATTTTCTAAAATATATTCTGCATAATGTGATTTAAAAATACTGAGCAACTGGTATGGACCAGGCAGAAACCAGTAAGAATGACTGCCCAGAAGTCAGAAAGGACTGTCTAGAACAACATAGTGGGCATATCAGCCTTTAAAACCCTAGGAAAAAGTGTTCCATGGCCAAGTACTTTGGGAAAATAATACTATTTCCTCTTCTTGGGAGTTCTTGTCAGGGAAAAAAAAATATCCTCAACATCATTAAATGCAGACTTTTATCATAAAATTATTTTCTCATGAAAAACTTTTTTCTGGCAACACCTATTCACAGCCTGTAGAATATGCTCTGTCAAGTGCTTTTATGCTAAACTATTATTCTTATGAGCCATTTCTTATCCATATCCTTTTCTACCGCTTGATAATTATTGCCACTCGAATAGAATGCATTCTGTAAAATGGCTTATTCTGTAGCCTAATCTGTTTAAGAAAAGTGACACATCTGAAATTAAACCATGTGAGATATTAACATTTCCCTGGACCTTTGAATACATTTATTTGTTAGATGCATATCAGCAATAAATAAAAGCAGCATATTAGGAAAAAGGTGAAAGGTATAGGTTTAGAGCTAAAATCACCTATCAGTTTTCTACAGTGTCATCCCTTATCAACTGGTAGGTGCTCTTTGTGGAGAATTTTGCAGCTGGATCTTGGCTCAGATGGAAACTACAAAGTTTAACTAGTGATTCCTGCCATGACCACAAGATGAATAAATAAATGAAGACCTGCATGCCAAGTACAGTATTTTGTGTCTTTTTATGAAATAAGGCTGAATAAGAATTATATTGCATGTTGATCTAATTCCTCTTTCATATTTGAAATGATGTTTTGTTTTTAGAAAGAAAACACAGTTTAGAAACTTCCTCAATCCCTTGGCTATTGAAATTCAGATAGGAACCTACTTCTGCCTGACAATAAAATCTTTTTTGCTTTCACTATATCATATTGCAGTATTTAGATAACACACGAAATAAAGTTATCCAAGGACATATAATGAGATATCTCTAGGGGATATTACATTGAAAAAAGAGAATTTGAAATATTTTTTTAAAAAGTAGTACGCAATTTAAACTTTTACTGAACAGCAAGTACAGTCAATTAATTTTCATCACTTTCAAAATAATTTTATTATGTATCATAAAAATAAGCATTAAAGATTCCTATAAAAATGGTTTATACATGGCCCAGGATATACATGTTTAAATCAACTATAACTAAATCCAAATGCCTTCATAGATATTAAGAAAATATTTTTGTGAACCGGAAATGGAAGACGAACATCAAGAGGCAAGTAGTCCTCAAGCTGCTGGTCTCCTTGCTCTGAGTCCAGTAGCAGGAAGAAGCACCAGGGCATAAGGTGGCCAAGGTAAGAGGGGAAACCTTAACCAGGTTTATCGCTTAGAAATGAGCCAGGACTGGCCTTCTTGGTGCCTAAAAGGAGGCTGATAAACTGCTCCAGAAAATGTAACTGAGCAGGACCCTCTAGTGCCTTCCCGGGACAGATCCCTCCCCCAAATCCTCTGCTTTAGTTCCTCTGTGAAGTACGCGGATAATCTCTCATGCATATATCCTGAGTTTTTCAGAGGCTAAAAACCACCACCAAATGGAAGAAATTAACTACAGTAAGTCCCCTACATACAAACCTTCAAGTTGTGAACTTGAAGAGGATGTCCATGCATCCTCTACAAGTGGTTGTGCTTTTGTGTACTTTACTGTACAGTACTGTTGCTGTGCAACACGAAGAGCTTCCTAATGAAGATCTGATGGAATTGGAGGCCCAGAGAAAGGATGAAGAGAGACAAGAGGAAGAAGTAACTGAAGAACCGAAAAGATTCACAATGCAGGAAATGGCAAGGAAATTTTTTTTTTTTTTTTTCGGTATGTAGGCCTCTCACTGTTGTGGCCTCTCCCTTTGCGGAGCACAGGCTCGGGACGCGCAGGCTCAGCGGCCATGGCTCACGGGCCCAGCCACTCCACGGCATGTGGGATCCTCCCAGACCGGGGCACGAACCCACGTCCCCTGCATCGGCAGGCGGACTCTCAACCACTGCACCACCAAGGAAGCCCCAAGGAAATTTTTTTTTATTTGAGGAGGCACTGTTAGTTTTTGAGGCACAGGACCCGAATGTGGAGAGGTACAGGAAGGGTGCAGCAGCCGTTCCAAATGCAATCCAGGGCTACCGTGTCAACTATCATGAGAAAAAAAGAGCTACTACCCAGACATCACTGGATCAGTTTTTCAAGAGGGTAGATAGAATTGAATCCAGCAAGGAACCAGAACCTGTGTCATCAACGTCAGGTGTGAGTGAAACTGCAGCTTGCCCTCCGTCTCCTATTGCTCACGATCCTTCAGCTCTACCATCTCCCACCTCCTCTTCTTCCTCCAGTCAATAACTCTTCTTGCCTGTTCACTAGATGCCAGACCCTGTATGCCAGCTGTTGTACAGTACTACTGTACTTTTCAAGGTACTGTACTATAAGATTAAAAATGTTTATTTTTTGTGTTTGTTTGCTTTTTACGTATTATTTGTGTGAAAAGTATTATAAACCTATTACAGTACAGTACTATATAGCCGATTGTGTCAGTTGGGCACCTAGGCTAACTTTGTTGGACTTAATGAACAAATTGGACTTACGAACGCACTTTCGGAACGGAACTCGTTTGTATGTAGGGGACTTACTATACTTGATGATGATGAGTACGTAGTTCCCCAGACTTACTGGCACCCAAGGACTGATAATGTTAACTGCCCTGTTACTTCAACATCAACAAATCAGAGAACTGTGTACAAGATGATCACATGCCCTGCAACACCCACTTCCCTCACCTGGCCTTTAAAAATGCTTCGCTGAAACTCTTCACGGAATTCAGGGGTTTGGGGAGCATGAGCCCACCCGCCTCCCTTCTCCTTGCTTTGACCTGCAATAAACATTTCTCTGCTCCAAACTCCAACGTTTTGCTACTGTCTGGCCTCACTGTGCATCAAGCACACAAACTTGTGTTCAGTAACAAAAACTGAATGTGGGAATAGCTTACATAAAGCTACCAACTTAAGAAGGAAGGTCACAGCTTTAAAACTGGATCCTAAACCAAGCCACGCACTGGACAGGTCGCACTGTCTATGAAACTCTCCAAGAGCCCTCACAGCAAAAAAACTCGTAATTGCTGAAGTGAGACCCCCTTAGGGGAAGACGATCCAGAAGCCATGTGGTGGCAGCCATAAAACTACTAGCCAAGGACAAGAGCAAGAGAGAAAATACAATATCTCATTGAAGACACTGTGCAAAGTAAAACTCCAAAATACATGAAGATAAATAATGCTACAAATAACAAACAAACCAAAAAAAACCAAACACTTTTAAAACAGATATTATAAAACATGAACTGGTAGAAATGAAAGTAAACCAATCAACACTTCTTTTTTTTTTTTTGAAATTGACAATATGGTCACTGAAATTAAAACAATAGGTCAGATATAATATTTTTGAGTTAATGAATTATTAAATTTGAAGAGAGTGATATTCACTATGAACATGTGCAGAGGGTAAAAAATATTTAAAAAGAAAGAAAAACGAAGGGAGGAAGGGAGAGAGGAAGGGAGGGAGAAGGAGAGTTTCTAGACATGGAGAATAACTGAAAGTCTCCAAGACAGCTTGAATAGGAATTTATCTACCCCCTCAAAAAAAAGTGGAAGAGAAGCAATATTAGAAGATATTATGGCTGACTGTTTTTTCCCAAAGTAAAGAAGGAAAAGAGACCTCAAATCCAAAGGACTTCCAATTACCAAGCTGGAATTTAAGTCTACATTTGAAATGGCATAATAAAATATAAATTTTAAAAGTTACCAGAAAGAAAAGTTGGTTACTTACCAAAAAATAATAATCACATTGGCAGAAAAATTTTCATTAGCAAAAAATAAATGCTAGGAAATAATGACATGACATCGTCAAAGAGCTGAAGGAATTCTGTACTAGTTCAACCATCCTCCAAGAGTAAGTGTGAGGGTTCTCCATCTGGCAGTGTGGCGGACTGAATTCTCTGAGAGATTCTCCTACAATAAATCAACTAGATAATGGATAACATAGTTCTCAATGCATGCAGTGCTTGCAAGGAGCAGGGAAGTCTGTCATCCCTCCCTCAGAAGGAACAAACTATGAGTTGAATGTGCAAGCAGGGAGAGGCAATCAAGTGGGAGAAACATACCCCTTAAGAGCAGGTACCCATAATACAACTGTAATTGTACTACATTAAACATTGGGCCAGCAACCAAATGAAGAATTTAAAGCTGACACTTAAGAGACTAATGGAGTCCTAAATCTATGGTCCCCCAGGGCTCTCTTCAGAAACAAAAGGTGAAGGAAAGCATTCACAATTTAAGCCCACGGTATTCTCAGATTAAGATCAATCAAGTGTAAGTTTCTAATATCATTAAGCAGATGCTTCCTGAGTGAGGCAGCAGAAACAAACAAACAAAAAAGGTTTAATATACCAAAAACCTTAAGAGAGTGGAAATGTCAAGTGCAAAATATAAAATGGAAAACGTATTTAAAAAAATGATAAATTCAGAAATGGAACAAGCCTCAAGAGATTTTCAGAAATGATCAGGCAATTCTAGAAAAGCAATTAAATGGAATTTCTAGATATGAAAAATGTAATTGTTGAAATGAAAGAAGTGCAATAGAATGGGATAGAAAATATAAAAATGAAATATATACAGGCATACCTTGTTTTATTGTGCTTTGCTTTACTGTGCTTCACAGATATTGCATTTTTTACAAATTGAAGGTTTGTGGCAACCCTGCATTGAACAAGTCTATGGGCATCATTTTTCCAACAGCATTTGCTCACTTCATATCTCTGTGTCACATTTTGGTAATTCTTGCAATATTTCAAACTTTTTCATTATTATTATATTCATCATAGTCATCTGTGGTCAGTGATATTTGATGTTACTATTGCAAAAAGATTACAACTTGCTGAAGGCTCAGATAACGGTTAGCATTTTTTTTAACAATAAAGTATTTTTTCAGTTAAGGTATGTACATTTTTTTTAAGATATTATGCTTTACACATCTAATAGATTACAGTGTAAACATAACTTTTATATGCATTGGGAAACCAAAAATTTCATGTGACTCACTTATTGCAATATGGATCTAATAAATTCTAATTGGAGTCATAGTGAAACTGAGCAGGACCTTGTGGGGATCTTCCCAAGGACACAACCTTCCTGTGTCCTCCACGCTTCTTTGTAGAAAAGTTTTAGCTTCCTAGGCCTTTTCCAAATTCTAAAGAGCAAATAGTTTAACCAGAAATGAGAAAATGTAGAAATAAAGGAAAACAGTGAAGCAAGACAAAATAATAATAGTTTAGCCACAAAACAAGTCAAGAAACTTTAGTTCCCCCTCAAAGGCTACAGATAATATCCTGAGCCATATCCTTGTTTTGTTTTGCAGATACTAGAATTCCCATCAGGTGGAAGAAGTTAACTGCTGACCACCAGCATGTAGATCTCAGGCAAATTAGAAACAGAAGGTTGATGATTGAGATTCCTGAAACATCACCAAGTTACTTCACCACCAACCAATGAGAAGGATGTCCATGAGCTGATCAAGCATCCTGTGACCCTCTCCCTCACCTTGTCTTTAAAAATCCTTCACTGAAAGCCATAGGAAACTTTGGGTTTTTTGGGCATTAGCCACCCATACTCCTTGTTTGGGCTCACAATAAATGTTGCCCCCCTTTTTTTTTTTACAACTTGGTGTCAGCAGATTGGCTTTACTGTGCACAGGTAAGAGGATCCAAATTTAGTTTACTAGCACTAGAAAGAGAGAGAAGAGAGAATAAAAGAGAGGCTTGTCAATAAACTTATAAACTCAGCTAAAATTGACAAATTCATAAAAAAACAGAACTGAAAACTCAAGACAAAGTACAAAGTCTGAAGAGTCCTCGAATTATTATAAAAATTAATCAATAACTAAAAAGAACAATATTCCAGGTTTGGGTGATTTACCATGCAATTTCTAATATGCTTTCAATGATAAAATCTTTCTAATTTATACAAAGTCTTCCAAATAATGGAAAAAAAGGACAGGTGCATATTGCCCAAATCAATGAGAATGGTACACTGGTCTTAAAGTTTTAACTGTGATATATAGATTCAATAAAGATATTTAAAACAGGAAAGATAGAAACTCCTTTAGGATAAAAACTCTAAGCAAAATAGCAAGAGAAATGAACTTACTTAACCTGATAAGTCTAATAAAAACATATTGCAAATGTTACTGTTAAGGGTGAAATTTAAGAGGCATCTCTTTCGAAGTCAGAAATTTGACAAAGATTCAACTGCTTCAATTCAACGTTTAGTGAGAATGTCTAACTAGTAGCATCAGGCTTGACAAAGAATAAGGGATTAACGATTTGAAAGGAAGAGACAAAACTCATTACTCATAGATAATATTGTACAATCAAGAAAATGAAAAAAAATCCAAAGTTTGTAGGAATTGATGAGAAAACAGTCAAGTGGTTGGTTATAAGATTAATATACAATAATTATGTACATTTTTATATCCCATCAACAAGCTGGGAAAAGCCTTGTAAAAATAACATTTACAATGGCCAAAAATACTGTAAGTTTCCTAGAATATATCTAACAAACATTGTTTCACAACCCAGAGAAAATTATACAAATATAAAAAACATCCCAGATGATAAAGTGATGAAAACATATGTCATATGTGTGATGAAGAGGCATTTTTTAAAATATCAATTCTCTCCCAACTGACCCAAAGATTCAGTGCAATCCCAGTCAAAATCACCACAGGATTTGCTGTAAATTTTGATAAGCTGATTCTAAAATGTTCACAGAAGAGCAAAGAGCCAAGTATACCCAAAACACTTAAAAAGAAAAAGGCGGGCAGACTTGCCCTCAGCAAAAACAGAGCTTAGTATAATGCCAGATGAATTAAGACAATATGATGTACGTTAAGGGAAAACCAAATTGCTTGATGGAAGGAACTAGAGAGTCCAGAAGCAGATCCATATATAAATGGAAACAACAAATGAGAGAGGTGGCATTTCAGATCACTGAGGAAATGTTGTCTTTAATTTATGGTGATGGTTTTCTACACACAAATCAAATCACGTGAATTCATGACTTAAATGTGAAAAGCAAAACTTCAGCAGTTTTGTAAGAAAATATAAAAGAATATATTTATGTCCTATAATTCAAAGATAATTTTTGAGGCATTATGATATTAACTGTAAAAAAATTAAAATTCCACATTATTTCATAATGAGTCATTCAAATGTATACATACACTAAAACCAATATGGTTTGACCAATATGGTGGCTTTTTACATTACAAAGCAGGCAGTTCATAGACCACAATGAGCTGATTTCAAAACATTTTCAATAATAAATAATCTTACAGGGAAAATAAACTCAACAAATAAAGTATCTATGAATATTCAATAATTATGTCTAAAGAAAAAGAAATTAAATTTATTTTAGTGGCATGTGCATAAAATAATAGAAAAAGGACTAGCGTGAACTAGAACTGATATTTTTCTTTCTTTTTATTTTTTTATTTTTGTTGTCCTGGCATCAAATATGTACTTTCTTTTCAGACCAATTTTTTCATCTCAAAAAACTCCAACTCTGTAAATAAAATCCACCTCAACCCAAAAACTACTCTTGCAAACAAGCCAAAAATCTAAGCAAGAATATAATAGGAGACCAATGATACCTACCTACTTCTTCCATTGTAGTCAAAGCATTTTTCTACATTATCAACTATTGTTACTATGAGACTTGAATCTTCTTTCATACAAGTCCTTTTGCCTGTGCATTTAGCCATCGTGTTGGTTAAGGTAAATGAATTCCTTTAGTTTTTTAGAACTTTCCTGGGTTATTCAAACCTCACTGACCACAATCATTAGTGCTGGATAACTTGACATCCAGTCCCTAGAAATAAACCTAGGTAGTATATGTATACATAAGTTGCTGCTGCTGTCCTTAATGTTACACTGACTATTCCTTACAAGTAATCAGAGGGAACGTGTTGGAAATAGATTATCTCTTGTTGCAAACTCATGAGTCATTATCATTAGACATCTAATTAGTTTTGTAAGCATTTGTAGAATGTATACATACGCAATTGCAACCTATCTTATTTGTTTTCTGCTTTTTTAACAGTCTTCCGAAAGCAGCAGATGGTCAATAAATGCTCAAATAAATGACCTTATGGATATTTGTTTTCAACCTATTAATTAAAAAAGAACACATACCAACGAGTGTGCTTAACTCAAAAATTAGTTTTTAGAAATAATATTCTCAGCTGTAATGCATTTTAGTAACTTATGTTTGTTTAAAATTTTGCCATCTCATTACTTATACCAAAATCAATCTAAAAATATAGAGACAGCATTCATCTTTCTTCCAGCGGTGTTGACAAGTACTTTACTGCCATTTGCAGCAATGTGGATGCACCTAGAGAATACTATGCTTAGTGAAATAAGTCAGACAGAGAAAGACAAATACTATATGATATCACTTATATGTGGAATCTAAAAAATAATACAAATGAATGTATATGCAAAACAGAAACAAACCCACAAACTTCTGGTTACCAAAGGGGAGAGGGAAGGGGGATACAAATTAGGGGTATGGGGTTGACAGATACAAACTGCTATATATAAAATAGATAAGCAACAAGGATTTAGTGTATAGCACTGATAATTATACCCATTATCTTTTAACAACCTATAATGGAATATAATCTGCAAAATACTGAATCACTATGCTGTACACCTGAAACTAACACAATATTGTAAATCAACCATACTTCAATTTTTTTTAAAAAAGAGTAAATTAAGATCCACACAACTAATATTTCAAAATGCTGGTTATTATATTAATCTCATGTGCACTTTGCCTAATGATTTTCCAAACATTAAAAACCAAATGGGGAGACTTCCCCATTTGGTTTTTAATGTTTGGAGGTGCAGTGGTTAAGACTCCACACTCCCAATGCAGGGGGCCCGGGCTCGATCCCTGGTAAGGGAACTAAATCCCACATACATGCTGCAACTAAGAGCTCCCATGACACAACTAAGGAGCCTGCCTGCCACAACTAAGACCTGGTGCAACCAAATAAATAAATATTTAAAAAAACAAAAAAACGAATGGGGTTGGTGAATTGGTGGTCATTACAACACCCACCAGTATTCCTATAAACCATCTGCCCAGCTTTATGTTTTTACACCAAGCAAAAAAGTAAATTCTGCATGACTCTTCTCTTCCCAATTAGATCACAAAGTTCTCAAAGGCAGGACCATCTTCTTCCTATTTTACGTCCCCTGCAGTACCCTGTACCCAGTTGGCTCTACATATAATTAACTGGAAAAAGAAAACTAAAATAGAAATTAAAGTTGAATTGTGACTTAATACAGTACATAGTACTGACATTTGTGTGGAACTCTCTTTTCTCCCTTCCTCTTCAATTTTTCCATATGCAAATACACTAAATTCAATGCATTTAAAGAAGCACCCCCCCCCCGCCCCCTGCCAAATACAAATAGCTATTCTCTTAGGCATGTTATGACCACCAAATGAAATATGTCTGTGGCTTTGTTTAAAGTATCCAAAAATAACATATTTGGGGACTTCCCTGGTGGTGCAGTGGTTAAGAATCCGCCTGCCAATGCAGGGGACATGGGTTTGAGCCCTGGTCCGGGATGATCCCACATGCCACAGAGCAACTAAGCCTGCGCGCCACAACTACTGAGCCTGTGCTCTAGAGCCCACAAGCCACAACTACTGAAGCCCACGCGCCACAACTATTGAAGCCCACACGCCTAGAGCCCATGCTCCACAGCAAGAGAAGCCACTGCAATGAGAAGCCCGCGCACCGCAACGAAGAGTAGCCGCCACTCACCACAACTAGAGAAAGCCCGCGTGCAGCAACGAAGACCCAACGCAGACGAAAATAAATAAAATTAAATCTTAAAAAAAAAAAAAATATTTGAAGCAATTTTTAGTTTCTGTTTCTAAGATGAGTGCACAAAGAAATTTGATCAAATCATTTGAGTTATTGTGACCCTTTACAAAAGAGTCACAGAGGCATGGTTACATATTGAACAATTACTTGACTAAAGGCTGTTTGGAGCTTTGAATCCTTTTTGAGACAGGTTGCTTAATATTTTAGGTTTCATTCTTTGTGGCAAATAAGGATGTCCTCCCCCCCTTAAAAAGATAAATTAAGTTTTGTTTCCTTTGTTTCACATCTTGCAGCAGTACATTCAGAATAAAAGCTGTTACTGCATATTTTTACTGAGTGATAAATCACTTGAGCTTCCACCAGTGGATCTGTGCTTAAGCAAATACACCTAAATGTAACGTAGCACTAGTGTTAGCTTACCTAAAAGGCACCCCCTCTTTATAATTTCTAACATCTTCAAATGAAACACAGATACAGAAACTAGAGCCTGTAATACTCAAAAACATAGATTTTGCCTTCCAGACTTGAACATTATGAATTCTATAGACTCTTCTGTATCAATAGCTTTAAAAAAAAAAAAAAAAAATCCCTCTGTGAATAGGGTGACAGTGAAAGCTTGCTTGCTTCTGTGACTACTCGACATAGAATTCATTAGCTTCTGGTCTGCATTCTTTCAGCATCATTTACAGCTACAGGAAAAACCAACAGCACCTCCAACAGCAAGGAAATGGACCGTGAACCCTGCAATTCATCTCATGTTTATTTTGATAAGAGACCTATACTCATTTCAATGAAATTTTGACGAGAAGCGGCAGCAGCAGTGAGTTCATCTCCTTGGTTTTTTTTAACCTAAACAGCCTAAGAGCTTACCCTTTCACAGAAAGACGTTTCTTTGACCATTTTATTAAATTTTAGCTAGGAAGCAATGTTTCCTATATTTCATACGTGTAGAGGAACAGCTTGCACAAAAACAGCTTTTCTGAGGATTAATTTTAATGAGTCATCTTTTACTGTTGCTCCAAGAGCTAACGTTAGTGTTCATATTTTTAAGTCATTTTAAGTATTATCTGCTAATTAACATTGATTGTATTCATGTAGAATTTACTATATCATTCTTTATTTGATATTCAAGTATTTCTTTCTTCAAAGGACAATGTAAGACACATTGATATTTCACATTTTAAGTATCAGGAGAAGCTAATACTTCAAAAGAATTGCCTGCTTTGATTCTCTAAAAATTATTTAGAGAATATCCCTTTAATGGCATCACATTTGGTATTGAATCTGGAAGAGAATTTAAAAGAGGAAAAAAAAAAAGAAAGAAAATAACCGAGAGACAAGAGATGTTTGATAAGTACAGAACTTTTCAACCTGAGCTTTGAATCATCCAATTTGATATGTTGCCCTCAAGAAGAAAAACAGGGAAACACAAAAAAACTATTTTCAATAAGTGAAGGCTCTATGATATAAAGTTAGAAATTTCTAAAATATTGAATAGAGTTTCAGTGTCCTCAATATATCAATCATTGCAAGAAAATGTTTCAAGTTAGTTCTGACAAAAAAAAGAGTAAATGCTGTTCATTTTGCTATTATATCCCACAGCCGAAAAAGTTCTGAAGCTACAATTTGGAGTAATTATTTATATTACATTATTTCAAGTTTATGAAAGGATTCATAGCAGGGTTATTTTAAATATAGCATACCCCACAGTGCATTAAATATTTGCTTAAAGATTGTTTCCTATTTTGTCATGGATCAGATAAAACTCTAATAAGAATCACTGACAATTTATTAAAAGTAGAGATCTAGCAACTTGGAAAATATGCAGTTATGGTTCAATTCCCAATTTCATTTACAGACACTTTTCCTCAAGAGATTTACCTCTGTGAAATGTGTCAGAGTACAGAATACAATTAACTATTTAATTGTACTCTATATTTAGTAGGACAGGCTAATTTAAATGTTATCATTTTTCATCTAATAAAAAGAACAACCACTATGGAAAACAGTATGGAGGTTCCTTAAAAAACTAAAAATAGAACTACCATATGACCCAGCAGTCCCACTACTGGGTGTATACCCTGAGAAAACCATAATTCAAAAAAGACATGTACCACAATGTTCACTGCAGCACTATTTACAATAGCCAGGGCATGGAAACAACCTAAATGTCCATCTATAGATGAATGGATAAAGAAGATGTGGCACATATATACAATGGAATATTACTCAGCCATAAAAAGAAACAAAATTGAGTTATTTGTAGTGAGGTAGATGTCATACAGAGTGAAGTAAGTCAGAAAGACAAAAACAAATACCATATGCTACTGCATATATGTGGAATCTAAAAAAAAAAAAAAATTGGTACTGATGAACCTAGTTGCAGGGCAGGAATAAAGATGTAGACATAGAGAATGGACTTGAGGACACGGGGTGGGAGGGGGAAGCTGGGGTGAAGTGAGAGTAGTATCGACCTATATACACTACTGATATAAAATAGCTAGTGGGAAGCCGCAGCATAGCACAGGGAGACCAGCTCGGTGCTTTGCGATGACCTAGAGGGGTGGGATAGGGAGGGTGGGAGGGAGGCTCAAGAGGGACGGGATATGGGGACATATGTATGCATATGGCTGATTCACTTTGGTGTACAACAGAAACTAGCACAGTATTGTGAAGCAATTATACTCCAATAAAAATCTATTAAAAAAATGCATAGAAACTTTAAAGATACTCATGGAGTACCTACTATGTACTAGGTACTAAATGGGAAAAGTTGAGATACAGAGGCGAATAAAGTAAATAAGACATGCTGGTGTTGCAGTTTAGTGGAAGAAATAGACAAATATTCAATACCTAATATACAATGTAAAAAATGTTCTTTATATGTGTTATGTGAGTACAGAATAGAACAGCAGTCAGGTAAAGCTTCACAAGAGGGACTGTTTTTAGCTGGACCTTAAAGACTGAACTCTCCACCAGTGGAAATATGGATGGTGAGATCCCTACTGTGAAGTTGTTCATATATAGAGTGGATACCCACTCAGTGGGGATGCTGGAAAAGATCTGAACATTAAAAGTGGGGTGAACTGATGCCTCCAGTGACACTTTGATATGTCTCACCACATCTATGCCTCAATCCAGAAGCTTCCCTATGGAAGGTATGCAGAACCCATATATATTCATACTACGCTTTCTTAGTCACACCTCAGAGAAAAATGCCAGTGTTCAACAGGTTGTTTATGGCCTTTCCACTCTGAAAATAGTCTGGGCCCCCTGACATAGACTTTCGCCAATGCTGTCAAAATGAATGGCCATGTATGGAACACCTACTATGTGCCACAGTGTTTGTTAGTTTTATTTCATACTTAAAGTGTGATGAGTAAAGTCATATTTAACCATGCGTATTTACTCCAGAGTGGCTTGCTGCATGTATCATGACCAAGATACAATACTACCCTTCTAGAAAATCAGTGCAACATCCCCATGAAACCATCCTGCATAGGTAGGTAAATCATGCTCGTGGTTTGCGAACAGTTCCGCATGATGATCACTTTAGGTCAATCTGGGATCTTGTCCTAATAACTGCAGAACTGGGCCAGGGAGATCTTCCAACATCAGAGACTGAAGTGAAAGTGCCAATCCACATCTGGGGTCTGCAGTGATGGAGGATGGAGGATACTATCATTCAACATTATTTGTTTAAACTTGCTGGCAAACACCATACAAACAGATGCTGCATACACAGCAATCTAGTGAAGGGCATGGGCTATTTTTCTGAAAGGAATACTGTCAATTTCGATTATAACTCCTTGGCTAGTAGAGAACATTTAAAAAATATATAATCGGGAGACACATATGATTACTTATAAAATCTATATGACACAAAAAATCATTCAATAACACTCATGTACCCACCTCCCCAGTTTAAGTTGACATTTTTTTCTCCTTATATAACTGTGAGAGTCTGAGAAGTGCCTTGTAGGATGGCTCTGATATATGAGTCTCCGAACACAAGACTGAGTCAATTAAAAGTGGCCAAGACCTTGTGTAAAATACAGAACAAATGTATCTGTGCTGACCTGTGTTCCATTCCTCTTACCTATGACCCTACCCTATTTCCAAAATCAGCTCATCTTTTAAACACAACTTATAGCTGCTCAATAGAATAGCCCTTTTTGTCCTTGTGTGTATGTGGGTGAGAGACGCCTCTATCTACGCCAACCTAGTCTCCGTATATCAGACCTACTGTCAAGCTCCCTGGTTGTGGATTCTCCCCATTCGATATTCTATCCCATTCTCTAAGTTCAGCAGTGCCAGACTGCAGCAGTAATACCAACAGTAATGGTGAAACATTGGAAAATTACAGAAGAAATAGGAACTTATTCCATTCAGGCTACTACAACAAAAATATCAGACTGGATGGCTTAAGCAAACATTTATTTCTCATGGTTCTGGAGGCTGGGAAGTCTAAGGTGAAGGTGCCAGCAGATCTGGGTTCTGATGAGGGCCACTTTCCGGTTCATACGTGGCTGTCTTCTCTCTGTAACCTCACATGGCAGAAGAGACAAGGGAACTCTCTGGGGTTTCATAAGGGTAAGAATCCCACTCATGAGGAGTGTACTCTCATAACCAAATCACCTCCCAAAGGTTCCATCTCCACACTGGGAGTTAGGGTTGCAACATATGATGGGGTCGGGGGGAAAACACAAACATTCCGCCTATAAGCAAAACCCTGGCCCCCAAAGTATTTAATACATAATGTCTCTGATAGGGGTTGTATTAGTTTCCTATGGCTGCCATAAGAAATTGCCTCAAACTTGGTGGCTTCAACTGATAGAAATGTATTATTTCACGGTTCTGAAGTTCAGAAGTCTGATATCAAGATGTCCACCAGGGCCATTCTCCCTTTGAAGACTCCAAGGGAGAATCCATTCCTTGCTTCTTTCAGTTTCTGGTGGATCCAGGCATTCCTTGCCTTGTGGCCACATCACTCTGTAGTCACCCAGCCTTATCCTCTTGTCTCAAAACTCCCTCTGCCTCTCACTTATACTAATACATGTGATTGCATTTAGAACTCACCTGGATCATCCAGGCTTCACTCCTCCTTTCAAAATTCTTAACTTAATCATGTCTTTTGATGTAACAGGTAATGTTGATAGGTTCTGGGGATTAGGGTATGGACATATCTTTTTGGGAACCATCATTCAGCCTACTGCAGAGGACAATCATTTGAATGCCTAAAGTAGAATCATTAACTAACATCAACAGAACTCTAGCCAGTCTTCAGACACAAAACTTAGAGAGAGCTGTTAGACTTCCATCCTAGGACCTCCCAAATCCTCTCCACAATCTGCCACTGGAACCAATCTCTCCCCCAGATAACTCCAGCATGCTGCTGCCATTAGTAGTAAAATAGCTCTGTTTTTTGCTATTTTAAAATAGTAAAATAGATCTGTTTTTTTAGGATAATCTCACTTTTCAAATACCTCTTCTGTCTGGCTTGGCATTTTGTAACATAAAGATAAATCATAGGCTTTTTTTTGCTCAGAAAAAGTGAGTTCATTTCTGTGATAATAATTATTATTATCATGATTACTAAGTTACTCATCTATTGATTAATGTTAGACACAATGTTTTTAAATTAGTTCTGCTGTTAGAAAAAGCATTTAATCTCTGGGCTTCAGTTTCCTCAACTACTAACACCATTCAACTCTATGCTTTGTTATGTTACAGGAAATATATAATAAACTAGTTTGTGGGGGAAAAAACATAATGGCTGAAAATAAACCACAGTTAATGGAAAACATAGAGTCATATTTAAGAATACATATAAAACATAATATTTTGAAATAATCAGACACTAAAACAAAGAAAACATCTTAAGAGCACCCAAAGAAAAAAGACAGGTCATCTGCAAGCAAACAAAAAGACTGTTAGAATACTGCTCATTAATAGTAATAGACGAAGGAGACAATGACTCTTCCTACTGCTGAGTTAAAATATTCAAACTAAAATTCTATGCTTAGCTAAACTACAATTCAAAAAAGAAAAACATTTTCAGATTTTAAAAACTTACCACTCACATGTATTTATTAAAGAAATGATTAGAAGACATAATTCAGGAAGAAGGTTAGAAATTTATGTTAATAAAGGCAGGAGTAGGATGCAAGAAGCAGTGGTAGGCAAAGAAATGAGCAAGCATGAATAAATCTAATCAAGCATTAATTGTTAAAAAACTAACAATAATTACTAATCTGAGGATAAAAATTTAGGAGCAAATAAAATATGAAGAAGTGATAGCTAATGTATTTCCATGCACCAGAAATTCTTTAAAAGTGTTTATATATATATCAATTAGTTTAATTCTCATAACAAATCTATGGGATAGTTCGTATAATATCCTCACTAACAAATGGAGAAACCAGGCCAAAGTAGACTAAGCAACTTGCCTAAGAAATCACAGCTGGCAAATAGGAGACCCAGAATTTGAACCTGGGGAGTCTATGCTCTTCATTAGTACCCTGTACTGTCACTATGAATTAGTAACGTAGAAGAGATACCTGAGAAAATTACAAAAAATATAAATAATAATAAAATGTAATATGGAGAAGAATGATTGGAGTTAAAGTTTTTCAATTTTCTTGTACAATTTTGGGAAAGATTAGAGATCCTGATTAAAATTAGACATTACTAAGATAAACAGGTAAAACAAACAAGGTCTCTTATGTGTTGCTGGCAGAAAGTGGTGTGGTATTATTAGGTAAATTTGAAAATATGTATATCCTATGACCAAACACTTCTGCTCCTAAGTATGTACAAGAAACTCTGGTGTACTTATGCACCAGGAGATAAATACATGTATATTCATGGAAACAGTGTATGTAATAAAACAAAACTATAAACATTAAAAATGCCTATTGCAGGGAGAATGGAATTAAAATTTTGGTATACTCAAATAACACAATGTAATCCTGCAGCAAAAATAAAAGAACTATAGCACCCACAATAATAGGGATAAAATACAGTACATTAATATTAATTAAATAAGATGCTTTATGAGACTGTTATAATTTTGTTGGACTTTTAAATAATTAAAATTAAATAATTTCTTATTTAGGCATATACATTAGGATAAAACTATTGAAAAAAATTAAGAGAAAGACAAAATTAAGATATGGAAATACAATAAAGGGAGGAGCACATAAGTAAATGAAAGCTATTGTCAATGTTCTAGCTCTTCAGTGGTTTGACAGTTTCGCCATCATGAATTGGTTGGTTCATTACCATTGGTAGGTTCACTCATTAATGAATAAGTCAATCAGGCAATGCAAGTGCCCGTGATGAGAGTATGTTAATGACAAAGAATTCTGATTTTTTGAAACCATGAAAATACATTTCTTCTTCACAGTAAATATAGAAGGATGAGAAGCCATGAGTAGTTGGTCACTTATATGAGGAGGACTCATAGAATAAGGGAAAAGCAATAAAAAATGAGATAATATTGGGGCTGGGTATTAAATATTACATTTTCTCTTTATTCATGGAAGTCACTCTATTAAGCATTGGTGAAAGAAAAATGAGTTTCCTGGATTCAATTTTCAATTCTGTTACTAAATCACTCTATGATCTCATGGACATAAAGGGATAATTGTACTTCATGGCTGTGCAGTGTCTTTCAGACATGTCTATTAATTCATAATCCTCATAATATTACACCTGTGAAATTACAGTATAGTAACAGATCTTACTACTATTACTAAGTACTTAATAAGTACTCAATAAAACTTAGCCATTATTATTATCATTAATAATGATGTCATTCAGTGTATTTTTTTAAGTATGAGAAAGTTACTATCTATATTGTGTTGGTTCCCAATATTGTTTACCATAAGAATTTCCTGAGGGTCTTGATAAAATGCAGAATTCCAGGACTCATCTCTGGTTATTCTGATTCCTCTGTTCTGGGATAAGGGAGAAAAAACCTACCCCGACAATTATTTCATATGGTCCTCAGTCAATACTTTGAAAAACATATAGGAGGACCAAAGCATACACCAACCAGTTAACCAAGAATTTCTGGGTAACCTTATACACTTACTAATCTAATCATGTGAACCAGGCCCTAGGCATCTCTAACCCATCACATTATGATCGAAGTTCTGTTCAATTTGGAGAAAGTTCTGAGGTGTCTATACTAGAACCTTGTAATGCATTGGACACTGATGACTCAGCCCCTTTTCCAAAAATTTCAAAGACTCGTAACAGAAGATAGGCAGGTAAGCCAGCATCAGTCATCAATCATAACAGATGTTATCATAGATGTAAAGCTGAAGATCAATTGCGACATGTCTAATTCCAGCTTTTTAGAGTTAAGAAGATTTCACAGAGAAGGTAAAGCTTGAACAAGATTCATAAGATAAATGGGAACTTTCATCTCCTAAACTAGAAGAAAAAGAAAAGCATAATAAGGGCTCATGGGGTACAGGACACCCAATGCAAAGACCTGCATGTGACAAAAACCCCAAAATGAGAAACAGCTGGGTGCTAGGCCCACTTTAGAATCCTCAGTACTTAACTCAGCCCTCTGACTAAGCTCATCACCCTGTTACGGTAAAATCTGGAAGCACCTCTGGACAAGTACCACTCCCCTAGAACTTAGCAGGATGGAGCATAACTTTCCAATTTATTCAAAATATGTAAAAACTAAAATAAAACTTCATTTCGATTATCGGCTCACAAAAGAGTTGTCTATTACTTGTGCTGCCTTGTTTTTCTCTCTTTTCTGAAGTCAAACACATGAGTATTTTTAAGTGGTTAATCTGATCAAAATTAATTTGATATAACTTTTGATACTGCCAACATCCAGGGGAGACTAAAATGAACCTCCAGATGCACTATCAAATCTGTGACCTTTTCCCTGTGTATAAGACCCACACCCCCCACTGACTCTTCTACCCTTAAAATGGTGAAACAGTCTAACGGGACTCAGAGCTCCGTGTGGAGCTTGTGCACGCGTGCTGTCTTCACTTTATGCTCTCCCACTCCTCCACTGGTGATCCGTCTGAGGACTGTCCTGGCGATGGCAGATGGAGGGGGACACCACAAATGCAAGTTGTATTATTTTGCCCTCACTTCTGATATCCTTGAAAGTTATTATATTTTTGAAGGAGGAAGAGAAATATGGAAGAATAAACTGATTTAGGATTTGGCTGTGAGTTTTTTTTCTAAGTTCATTGGGTTTTTTTTTAATTAATTTTTATTGGAGTATGGTTGCTTTACAATGTTTGTTAGTTTTGTCTGTACAGCAAAGTGAATCAGTTATACGTATACGTATATCCACTCTTTTAGATTTCTTTCCCATTTAGGTCATCACAGAGCATTGAGTGGAGTCCCCTGTGCTGTACAGCAGGTTCTCATTAGTTACCTATTTATACATAGTAGTGTATATATATATGGGATGAATTTTCTTTTATACATAGTAGTGTGTATATATATATATGTAGGACAAATTGGGAGATTGGGATTGACATATATATACACTACTATGTAAAAAATGGTTTTATTATAAAGAAAATGTGGAGCACATGGTCAATTACTGAAGCCACATGGAAGAGAAGACCATAAATGGCAATAGACACCAAGCTGCTGAAAAGTAAGGAAGCTGAAAGGATGCCAGAATCCATCTCACAGAGCAGCTTCCTTCTTAGTGAGCCGAAGACCTGGAGAAAGGCAAACAGGATACACTTGCTACTTAGAAATAGTCTAAGAATCCCAAGATGACACCAGGGCTCTTTACTTAAGGCTCAGTAAAAAGGGTACATTTCTGTTTACTATGGGACAGGTCTTGTTAATTTCTATTGTTCCTGCATAATTATTCATAGTGTTCCCTTTCAACCACCAAAAGTGTCCCAAAGTGGATGATAAATTATATGGTCATTCTATGAATAAATACTTAACAGAAACAGCTAATAACCATTGAGCATCAATGTGCCAGGGGCTATTATAAGAGTTTTGGCTCAATCACTTATGTTCATTACATGTTCATTACAGCATTATTTACAATAACCAAGATATAGAAAAAACTTAAGTGTCCACTGATAGACGAATGGATAAAGAAATACTGGTGTATATACAGGCATACCATGGAGATATTGCAGGTTTGGTTCCAGATCCACAATAAGGGAAATATCGCAATAAAGTGAGTCACATGAATTTTTTTTTTCTTGGTTCACTAGTGCATATAAAAGTTATGTTTACATTGTAGTCTATTAACTGAGCAATAGCATTCTGTTTTTAAAAAGCAATATACATACCTTAATTAAGAATACTTTATTGCTTAAAAATGCTAACTATCATCTGACAATGCTGAGTTGCCCCAAACCTTGATTTTGTAAAAAATGCAGTATCTGTAAAGCACAATAAAGTGAAGTGCAATAAAATGACGTATGCCTTTATAATAATAGTGAAAAGTTTGAAATGTTTTGAAAATTACCTATATGTGACACAGAGACATGAAATGAGCAAATGCTGTTGGGAAAATGGTGCCAGTAGACTAGCTCAGTGCAGGGTTGCCACAAACCTCCAATTTGTGAAAAACACAGTATCTTCGAAGCCCAATAAAACAAGGTATACCTGCATACAATGAAATACTATTTGGCCATATAAAAGGAGAAAATCCTACCATTTGCAACAACTCGGATGGACCCTGAGGGTATTACGCTAACTGAAATATTCAAACAGAGAAAGACAAATGCTGTATGATTTCACTTATATGTGGAATCTAAAAAAAAAAAAAACCTCATAGAAACAGATCAGATTTGTGGTTGCCAGAGGAGGGCGTTGGAGTTGGGGGAATAAGATGAAGGTGGTCAAAAGGTACAAGTCACCAGTTGCAAGATAACTAAAGTCAGGGGATGCAATGTACATGTGGTGACTATAGTTAGCAATAGTGTATTATATATTTGAATATAGCTAAGAGAGTAGACCTTAAAAGTTCTCATCACAAGGAAAAAAAACTGTAACTATGTGAGATGATGGATATGAATTAATCTTGTATTAATCATTTTGCAATATATACATATATCAAATCATCATGTTATATACCTTAAACTAATACAGTATTATACGTCAATTATTATATCTTAATAAAAGTGGGGGAAAAAAGATTTGACTCAAGCCTCACTTCTTATGCTCAACCACTCATGAAATAGATACTATTTTTATTCTCATTTCACACGTGAAAAAACTGAGGCACTGAAATGTTGAGTGACTTGCCCAAGGTGACAGAGGTAACAAGTGGAGAAGCCTGGATTTAATCCCAGTAGATGGTTCCAAAGTCCATATTTCTAAGTACTACTCAGACTGCCTTTCAACTATGAGGTGTGTACAAAGCAATGTTTTTCAACTATGAAGAATGAATTATTATTCTCCACATTTTACAAATGAGAAGATAGAGAGAGGGAGAAAATGCATTTTTCTAAGGTCATAAACTCGGGCAGTCTGACTGTAAAGTCTGTGTTCTTAACCTCCATTCCATACTCTACCCTGAAGTATTTCAGGAGCCCTTGGAAACTGGAATTTTCAGGAGGTTGCACACACATAAGACATCAGCAGACCATTCTTTTTCACTCTTACGATGAGTATTAAAATATCACAATAAAAACCTCACCCTTCTGTAAGAGAGCACACAGTCTTGCATTCTTCACAGCTATGTTTCAAATAATTCAGTAAGAAAACTTTGATGCTTGGTGTTATAAGACGTGGGTTAAATTTGGACCTTAGGCAAGTAATTTGGGGAGGCCTTTGTCTTTTCTTATGTGAAAATAGAGGCAATGCTAGGGAAATGATACAGTCACTCCAGGAGTCTCAAAGCCTGTAGATATTCTGTGGGGTATGCCTCTAAGAATCTTAGGTTTGTCGACTAATTTATCAGTACTGCAACCCAAGAACCCAGGAGCAATAACAGGAGGGGTTAAGATCTCCTCTCTACTCTAATTGGTCTCTAATAAGCACACCCTTCTACAGCCACACCTGGAAGCTGCTGTAAGCAGACCAACTGTAATATGTGACCCATTGTATTTACAAACTAGAAATGCAAAATATCCACACATTCCTCCAGACTTTTCCTCGCTCAACACCTCGTCTTCTGCATGTTGTGAGACTGGTCATATTCTGCCAATTAGGCTAAGAAAATTTAACCCAAACAGCTGTTTAATGTCTCTCCTGTAATTTTCTCACTCATTATTCCCTGCAGGGAAGAATAAACCAAGCGCAGCATGTATAAAAAACAAGGAGGCAGACTGTGGGGACATTCAGAAACACACACACGCATGCACGCATACATACACCATATACTATACACTGCAAATCATCTGAATAACGTATCAGCTGACATACATTAATGTGCCATATGCTATTAGATTTGGAGAAAATTAAAGGAGTCATTTAATTTGTGTTACATGGAAGTATTTATGTAAAAGGCCAAAATAAAACTGTTATTTTATCTAATGATGACATTGACATTAAAAAAAAGTCAGCATGTGTTCCCCTCTCACACGTGGCACAAGTGACGACAAGATTCACAGTAGGAATACCTGGCTCACCCACCTCCATGCCCTCTCCCCAAGCAAATTTCTTAGACACATTCTCTTTTTTTAACAATCAATTTGATTTTTATCTTAAAATATCTTGTAACTTATATCTATCTCCAGTATTGACAGTCAATTTAATTTTAAAGGAAACAACTCACTTATCACAAGCAAAGCAAACTAATCAATGAAGACGCAGCAGAGACCAGAAAACGGAGAAGAAAATTAAAGGGGAGGTTTCTCTCCACTTTAGATCTATTTCCTGTTATAGTTTAATGATTAATCTCTATTTTGTAAATTCATTAAATATAAAAGTTACCAGATTAAAACTGGAATATGTTCTTATTGTAAAAGAAGGAAAAAAGGAAGGAAGTAAAGAAGGAAGGAAGGGGAAAAGAAAGAAGAAAAGAAAGGGAAAAAAAGAAAAAACATGATTTTTGCATGCTCCAAAGTGTTCAGAAATTTGAATGGATCCAACTTCCTAATAAATATAGTTCTATATTTTTACTTCTCCCCCTTTCTTTTTTTCCGTTGCTGGTTTAGAAAATCTTGTTTCTTCCCCCTTACAATCCACAGGAGGAACTAATCTACACACTGATGCACAAACACATAGCCCAGAAATACTGTGCCACTAACTTCAGTGGTATAATCTACGTCTCTAGTTCCTAGAATGCACTTCCCACACCCAAGCTTAAAGATCTTTGTGGGGAAGGAACTGCTATGGGGAGTTCCAATGCCAGGTTTACTCAGAAGTGGTTGTGATTCAGAAAAGGAAAGGTAAAAACAGAAGGGGGAGTTAGAGGAGGGAAACTATGTGGGTTACAGCTCTCTGCAATATAAACTGTTTTTACTATTCAGTCAGAGACAGCATATTAGAATTAACTAAACCATCACAAATTATACCTTGGCAATGATTTAGTAGAAAAGACTTAGAAAAGTAATTGGATCCAGTGTTACAATTTACTGGTTGCATGAACATGGAAAAACACTTAATGTCTCTGAGTTTAGTTTATAATCAGTGAAAGGGGGATAATAATACAATCTATATCACTGAGACATTATTTAAACAATAAGGGTTGAGTGAGACAATATATGTGTAAGTGCTTTATAAACTGTGATATTCTAAAGATACTTGTTTGTGGCCATTCTTATGCATTGTTGCGTGTTTTTCAATAAAATGATTCAATTAATTTATTTGTAAACCTTTTATTTTTAATCACTCATTGAGCTTATTCTTGAGTTGCTTGATAAAATATAAGTGTATTATTTAAATTATTGATGTCACTATTTTTTCACATCCCCCTCCCCCCTTTTTTTTCTTACTGTTAAGGAGAACAAACATGTTGACTCAAGTACTGTGAATCCCAGCCTGAATACTAGCTTAGTCATCACTTAATATGTAGGTATCACTTGGAATGAGGCACAATTCCTTTCTAGGTTTTGTAAATAAGTTATATAATTCAAAAAACTGAAGATTTCTTTGGAGGTAATATACATGCATTGCTTGTGGGAGAATAACAGGTATGGATTAAGCCCCTTAAACATATATAGTAGAATTCCGACACTACTAATAAGCAATTACTCCTGAAACAAAGCATTTATCGTACGTACTCACTAGCTTTTCTGCTAATTCCTCTAGATAGCCTGCCTTTAGTCTCCAAGTTTCACTTTGCTTTTCTTTCACTCACAGTATAAGGAGCTATTTATGTCCTTTGATAACCTAGCCACTTTGATGGAAAGGGCTGGCTTCCTGCTAGTGTCACCAGAAAGACATTCTCCTCAGGAAATCAGATTTCCATCTCTGTTGCACTCAACTTAATGCAAATAGAAGCCAGTAAACCTCTGCTCTTTTAATCCAGCAGCAGGACCCCAGCAGCTGCTTACAAACAGCCCACTTGGCTGCCCTCAGCATCAGTGCTGCTTACCCACTCCACTAAGTAGAACAGTCTCTGCTTTTTTTTTTTGTAGTACTTACTGTTGTATAATAGGCATTTCCTTTTTCTCAAAAATATTGAATTTCTTTCAATGACAAACATGTAAAAGAATTAGGGATACACTTTTTAATTATTTATTTTTAAAATACAGTCTCTACCCTCAAACTGCTCATTGTCTGAGCAGAAAAATAAACAATAAAAAACATTACAACAAAAGGGAGTAATAAGCACATGCACAAGGGAAAATAATAGCCCTGGGTTGTTGTTGGTGGTGTTTTGCTTTGCTTTGTATTTGTTTTTGAGGTGGGAGCATTGTCAGATATCCCAATGAATGCAATTTTTAAATTTCAATTTGTAATGTAAATAGGAGTTTTTTATGTAGAGAGGGGAGTTTCAAGAAAATGTCTATTCATGATTCCAACTGATTCACTAGAATAAAAGAACAAGAGAGTCCAGGTTAAAAGTACTCACAGAGAACTCCCATACAATATGGTTTGAAAAGAGTTCACATCAAGACACATATCACAATGTCTCAGGAAACTGGCAACAAAGAAAAGACACTGATGTACCCAGAGAGAAAGAAACAGGTCACATACAAAAGAAAGGAAATAAAAATGACACCCAGCTTTCAAAATGTTTTAGGAATCTAGAAAACTATTTGAAGGAAAATAATTTCCAACTTAGTATTCTATACTTAGCCACAATATCAACCATGATGATAGGATTAAGATATTTCAGATATATAAGATGTGGAAAAGTTTAGCCATCTTGCGCCATATCCTGGGAAACAACTGCAAATCCACTTCACTGACTAAAGAAAAATAAACCAAGAGAGAAGATGCAGGATCAAGAAAGCAAGGGATTCAACACAGGAGAGGGAATCCAAATGATGATGGTAAAGGTAGATCCTATAACAGGGAAAAACAAATCTGACTCCATATTAGATCTGTTCCTTTTACTTTAACCCTTGTATTTTGTTGCCTGTGCTTAGTCATGCTGGCTCTGCACCTTTTGCAAAAGAATGTTGCCTACAGCCTGAAATATATAGGATAGCCTATTCTCAGGGCTCTGACCTTTAAAAGAGTCCATTTATATAGAGATTAAAAGTTGCAGAACAGAGAATAACATTTGTCTTGTTGGAGGTTTACAAGAACATCATGAGCTGACCTTCAGTAGAAAGTTACAAGAACAAAGGATTCTGACCTCAAGAAGTTTGCAACAACTAACCACACCCCTCCCTCACCTTGCCTTTAAAAGTGCTTAGCTGAAACCCTTCCAGGAGTCTGGCAGTTTTGGGGGCATGAGCCACCCGTCATCCTGAATGGCCCTGCAATAAACCTTTCTCTGCTCCAAACTCCAACATTTCTGTTTGTGTGGCCTCACTGTGCATCGTGCACAGAACCTGTGTTCAGTAACAATCCCAGGAGAACAGATGTGCCGTAGGCCTGCAGAACAATCAGTACATATTGGAGCAGGGAGTCAGAAAGCTCCAAAGGGATACCTCTAAGGAAAAAGAAATGAGATCAAGAGATATACTGAGATGTTTAAACATACTGAAAAGAGACTGAGATTTCTAACAAAGTGTTTGTAAATGAACTTGTGACGAGTATTCAGAAAATTAAGCAAATAAAAATTGAGACTACTTAACTTCATGAAAACAAAATGGCTCAGCTGTAAATAATATGTACATGTCCATAGTAACGCAAGAACAAGCAATACTGATCAGAACAAAATTACCACTTAACTGTATTGGAGGGAGGGGAAGTGCACAGTGGCACAGGGGATATATAACAAAGCACAATTCTCATCTTTCAGAGTTGAAAGTAAATATGCTATATGTAAAAATATTTTTTTTTTAAAAAAAGGAAGGATAAGAATGTATTCATAAACATTCGAGGAAACGTAGAAAGGAACAATGAAAAGCATTAAAAAAATTGTCCCTAGGGAGTAGAAACAAGGAGTAGGAAGGAAAGACAGAAGACTCATTTAGTAGTAAGATATATAGAATGATTTAACTCAACATGTATAAGTTTTATAACACTAAATGTTAAAGATAAGTATTATTGGAGTTACATAGAGAAGGAAGCCATCAGAGAGGTAGCAATCAGGCAGTGAAGAGCTTTGTATGCCAATCCACTGCCTTTACAATTTAATTGGTAAGTGATGGAGAGCTACTGAACATTTTTAAAACGGGAGAGACTCATGGTTATATTTGGATTTTGGAAAGAGCACTCCAGTAGTGATACCAGAAGGGACAAAACAAGAGGCAAAGGAATCAACTAAGTGTAAACAAGCTAGGAAAAAACATATGTAAAACATGACAGATAAAAAAATTACAATGTTGTTAATAAACCAGGAACTCTTATGTATCACTGGAGGAAATGGATTAAAGTGTACAGATTCCCAGTTATAAGATAAATAAGTTCTGGGGGCATAATATACAGCATGGTGACCAGAGTTAACATACTGATTTGTATATTTGAAAGTTTCTGATGTGAGAGAGTAGCATTGACATATATACACTACCAAATGTAAAATAGATAGCTAGTGGGAAGCAGCTGCATAGCACAGGGAGATCAGCTCGTGCTTTGTGACCACCTAGAGGGGTGGGATAGGGAGGGTGGGAGGGAGGCTCAAGAGGGAGGGGATATGGGGATATATGTATACATATAGCAGATTCACTGTGTTGTACAGCAGAAACTAACACAACATTATAAAGCAATTATACTCCAATAAAGATGTGGGGGAAAAAAAAAGAAAGTTGCTGAGAGTAGATCTTAAAAGTTCGCATCATAAGGAAAAAAGAAACCTGTAACTAGGTAAGGTGAGGGATGTTAACTAAACTTACTGTGGTAATCATTTTTCAATATATACATATATCAAATCATTATGTTGTACACTTTAAATGAATACAAAGTTATACATCGACTGTTTCTCAAAACTGGGGGGGAGAAAAATCAATAGAAAAAACAATAGAAACACTGGCAAAAAAATGTAAATAGAAAATTCACAAAGTAAGAAATAGGAATGGTTAAGAAAATAGGAAAATATAGTAGAAGATATTCAACTCACCATTAATCTCAAACATGGAAATAGAAACAACACCATTTTGACCAAACAATTAGCATAAACAACAACAACAAAAATGATGGACAGTCTGGTTTTTATGAAGGTAAGGGAACTCTCAGACAGTTGCAGAAAGTGTAAATAGCTACAATCTTTTCGAAAGATGAGCAAAATTACTAAAGTCAAGAGATTCCTTGTGGTGCAGAGTGCATTCCTCTGTTTACCCTCAGTTTCTGCCCTTCCACAACTGCATTTTGCACATGGCTTTGGCACAGCAGTGCAGTAAACCTACCCCATCTTAAGATCTCTAACTGTAGCTCCCTTTGGCTAACTGGCTCTTCTATTGTTCCCAATTCCAAATTTTCTGGATATGAGTTGATCAGCATTGTTTGTGAGATATACATTCCTGGTTGAACCTCTTATGTGCAGTGGAAGGAGGTTACTTGATACAAACCTGAGCACCCACCCTTTCAGCTTGGTCTGTGGGTCGGGAGAATTTACCAACCAGGCAGCTAAGGACAGGTGTTGCCTGAAATAGCACTTGGAGACTATGTATTATGAACGTGTAGTAGTTAGGGGGACAGACTCAGGGCCCAAAGGTTTCTACCGCTTACTAGCTGGGTGACCTTGGGCAATACTTAACTTCTCTGACCTATTTCCTCAGTTGTAAGTGGGAATAATAATATCCATCTATATATATATGATAGCATTGTTGAGAGAACAACTGACATATAATAGGTGCTTTCCATCATTTTTACTATAAACAGTCTAAGGGAAAATGATATTGGTCTGAAATATGGTGTAGGAAATGGAGAACGGAGAGCCTGCAGAAAGGAAAGCTTAGCTGGGGCCTTGGCCCTCCTTGTTTTCCTTTATTTTAAGTGTAGTTTTAAAGTATTCAGACAAAAAGAGGAGTTGCTTCATTTGGTGCCTAATATTTATATGTATGTTTATAACAATTCTCAGGGGAGTATACATTTCTGAGAACACAAACACATGAAAATTCCCTCAGGAGTTGATATTTTGCACATCTATATTCTCAGTAACCTGAAGTGATCTCTCTTGAAATATTTTAGAGTCTTCAAAGCCTTCAGTATAACTTGTATCATATTGCTTTTGTAATGTTCAGACTATGTGTTACTGTTGTTCTTAATTCACAGTTGGCCCTAAAGCTTGCTCAGCCTTCAGAAAATGGTCACACTGACACTTTTAGAAGTTTCCCCTATTAAAGGGACCAGAGGGCAGAGTTTGATCCTAAATGAGAAATAATATAATGCAAACTTCGTGGAGGTTTCTATTTGTGAATTCTCCCACTCCCAATTCCTACCAATATTTCATTTATTTTCAGAGTTAGAACAGTCTCCAATTTGCCTTCAGGTCCCGGCACTCCTGACATTTCTTTTGACTCCATTCTCCCCTAACTCTCCCAGTCACAACTATAAGACTTGGCCCAGCTGTACCCAAAGTTCATTACCCCAAGCCTGTCAACTTCCTCTGCCTCAAGGCCTCAGGCATCCATGTATTTCTCCTGAAAGGCATCTATGAAGATTATCTTAGAGTAATCATTTTTAAACTGTTGTGGATAGTTTAAAATCATTAAGATTGTGGAACCCTTTTAATGCTTGGCTTCATGAAGTGTCAAATGTCGTTGGAAGAAACTTGGAATAGCATTCACTAGAAACAACTGATAACTTGATGTCCTTTGCAGTTCACTGGAAGGAAGGTGTATTGATTCAAATTTTGCATGCGTGTGTCTCAAGCTGTAGAAACCCACTCTAGCCAATATAAGAAACCTAGGCTACAAGGACGTAATATACAACACAAGGGCAGAGAGCTCAGCAAGCCTCTGAACCGAACAGGATTCTTTTAACCTCTTCTTCTTTCTGCCAGTTTGTTTTATTTCTTTCTCTCATACTTGCTGACTCTCAGTTTCCCATCCACCCCACCATCCCAACTAGCTATCACTTTCGTAGACATAGTGGAAAATGTGGCTATCAAGGACCATCCAATACTGAATACCCAGAGAAGGGTTACTGATGCCGCAGTTCCCACCTACTCCCCAGCTTGTGTCAAAGAGAGGTCACCGGGATAAGCAGCCAAGGTCAAGTGCAGGAAAAGCACTGCTGCTTAGGGCAGCGCCTTTAGTGAGTGGGGCAGTGGTGAAAGGGGCAGCACTCAGGAAAGAGTGGCTGAGAAGCGATCAACAAGAAGGCTGTACCCCTTTCTTTAAAAGAGCTAATAACCATTTGGGAAGACATTTTGCATCTGGAATGTGCAGCTATTGGGTTGGCTGCCCTCCTCTACTGATACTGTCAAATTCTACATAAAATAAAATTTTTATTTTTTAGAAGGAAATATATATATAAACGATTTCCTACATTGACTTTTAAATTGTTACTAGAAAAAATAAAGCTTTATTAAATAAATAAAATGGAAAAGAGAAAGATTTCTAGACTCCAGGATAAAATGACAGACTGAGAACATGTACTTTCCTTTCCAAGCTCTCAAAGTGTTATAAAGTGCGTCCATAACCACAGTAAGGTTTGGAGTGGAGAGGTCATCCATAGACCAGATGTGATGGCAGATAAACTATGCAGGACAGCTGAAGCCATGGTTCAGAATATGAAGAGAGGAACAAGTGTCAGCAATTGTAAACTGTTCTTTTAGAGAAACTGAGAAGGCTGAAGCTAAAAATTGGCAGGCCTAGAGAGTAAGAAAGAACTATGGAGAAGCAATCAAAGGAAATAATTAAAAAGCTGTCCACATCACTGCAACTTGGCTCCCCCCAGCAAACCCCCATTCCCGCGTGAATGGTGAATGATAGGTCTTGAATGTTCAATGAGTATAAACCAGAGGACTGTTTTCTAAAGAAATTGAATCAGTTGCTTGGAAACAGCAAGTGTTCCATGTGTGGGATTTTGTGCCCAGATTAAAGCTGTCCTTACTTTCTCTGGGGGTATCCTGAGGGCAGTATACCTGCCTGCTTCTCATCTTCTCATCTCCATACCTTAAAATGAAACTTGTGCATTGCCAATAATACCACACACACACACACACACACACACACACACACACATTGAGCCCTGCCCTCCGGGATAAGGAAAATGATGGTTTGATAAAAAACAAATCTACAGCAGAAGGAACTTATTCTAGCAACTTAAGTTAATCAATATTACATTTTATTCACAAAGATGAATGAAAACCTAATTATCATGAGACAGTTGGGAAAAATCATCAGTACAAAGAAAAGTATCAAGAAGAACAAGCCTGGGCTTCCCTGGTGGCGCAGTGGTTGACAGTCTGCCTGCCGATGCAGGGGACGCGGGTTCGTGCCCCGGTCCGGGAAGATCCCACATGCCGCGGAGCGGCTGGGCCCGTGAACCATGGCCACTGAGCCTGCGCGTCCGGAGCCTGTGCTCCGCAATGGGAGAGGCCACAACAGTGAGAGGCCCGCGTACCAAAAAAAAAAAAAAGAAGAAGAACAAGCCAAATCACTGATCCTGGATCCTGGAGAAAACACAGATAATAGGGAAAGAATGGGAAATTAAACATATTATTACTGAAATTGAAAGTTCAGTGGAAAGGCTGGCTGATAAAGTTAAAGAAACTTCCTACAACATATAGCAAAAAGACAAAGAAGGAAAATACAAAAAATCCAATTGCTAACAAATAAAAGTTTCAGAAAGAAAGAATAAAATGGAGGAAAGAAAATTATGTAGGAATTCAAAATCCCAGAGTTAAAAAGAGATATGAGGCTTCCTACTTAAAGGGGTCACCAGTGCCAAACATAATGAATTTTAAAAGAGCTACACCTAGACACATAATTATGAAATTCTAAAATACCTAGGATGAAGACAAAACGCTAAAAGCTTCCAGAAAGAAAAATAAGATGTGCTCGTAAGTAACAAGTTTCAGGGTAGCAGATGTTTCCAGTGCCCCCACCCCCCAGTTACATCACAGCCCACTGCCTGAGTCTGATTTCAGTTGCATCTGGAGAGTATATTCCATGGGAACTGGGACATATCTCACAGAGACAGCATCCCAGCTGAAACACACATTGTGTGTCTTTTCTCTTTCTGCCCCCAAGCCTTCTCCAAGCCCATAGGAGCTCCTGTGCTCAGGCACAAGCACATTCCAGAGTTAAGAGAGTTATACCCAGGAGCAACCTTACCAGCAGAGGAGCTGGTAAATAAATGATCCAGCTCCCTGTATTTCCAGAGGCTAATTCTGGTGGCATTATATGTGATTCTCAAAAGATCTTAGCAGACTCAAGCCCCTGTGTACCACAGTAGTGACCTCATTAATGCACCTTAAGATTACCTTTTCCTCCTTCTTTGTCTCACTTCTCTCCTTCCTCAACCCTGTTTCCTGGGATCTCACTGCAAATAAACTGGCCTGCACCCAAGTCCTTTACTCAGACTTAGTTTGGAGAAACATGAACTAAAATTTTGGTGCTCACATGCCTGGTGACAACAATGAGTGAGCAGTTTCGGCAACCAGAGCCTGACAGGAGCAAGGTAACCTTTACTACTAAGAAGAAGTAAACCCTAAACCTTCCTGGCATTAGCTTCCTGCTGACTATTCAATCGGCAGAAGCTGGAAAAGTCTTCAGAAGACTGTTCGGGAAACCTGAAAGGACCGCGAGGAAGTTGTTAGTGAAGGTTTGAATACAGTGAGGAAAATGTTATTGGAGGCCGAAGAAAAAGGGCATTTCTTATGTAGTGGTAGACAATTTGGCAACACTGTCACCTGCATTAATGAGGAAACTAGAAAGAGTCCCCAGTGGAATTGTGGATGCCTGGGGAGATTTGAAGGCAAACTTCCAAACCTCAACTGGCTTCTTTCAGCTGCCTGTGATAAAATAGAAGAAGAGAGAAATAAAATAAAGGAGAAAATCTTTAAGTGTTTTTTTTAGCAGAACTTAAACATAAAGGGTCAAGCTTTGGGGGATCAAAAATAAGACTTTTTTTTTATCTCCAGTCCCTCCAGAAAAGATTCTTATGGTGCAAATTTCTTAAAAGCAAAGATCAAATCATGTCGGAGTGTAAGTTCCCTGATAAACCTCAGAAAGAGCTAAGACGGTAACTGAAAGACAATTTCAGACAAAGGGCCTTGTAGACCCTCTGTGGTAAAACATAAAGGCTTCTAATAATCTTAAAGACATTGTCCCACAGGGGACCAAAGGTAGAGAAGACCTGTCCCCAAAAGAGTTATGAGTGTGACTGTTGTCTAAAGCAAGTATCTGCACGTTGGCACTACTAACATTTTATGCCAGATAGTTCTTTGTTTAAGGGGGCAGGAGGAGGTTGTTCTCTTGTCCAGGCACTGTGCGATGTATAGCAGCATCGCTGGCCTCTACCACGTAGTTGCCAGTAGTATCCATCCTTGTATTCTTTTTGAATTTTATTTTGTTTGTACAGCAGGTTCTTATTAGTTATCTGTTTTATACCTCCTTGCATTCTTGACAATAAAAATTGTTTCCAGACCTTCTAAATGACACCTGGCGGAGAGGAGATCATCTTCATCTCAGAACCACTGATCTAAAGTACTGGACTATAATTTGATACACAGGAAGTCCACAAAGATTTTAAAAGAACGATATCAGCTTGGACTGAAAGGGAGAGAAACAGGACAAAATGAAATGAAAATCTGTCTTTGGACATCTACACAAGAATCAGCCTAAGAAAATTACTTAGTTGCAAACATGGGTTATTTCTATGAAAAAGACAATCCTCTCACCAAGAGTAGGGTTTATGGCCAACCCCTTAAGATTTGGGTAGGCTCTGTGATTGCTTTGACTAATAAAATATAGTGCAAGCTACACAATGCCGGGGTTCCAGGTCATGGCCTTAGGAATTGGCAGTTTCCACTTCCTGTCTCTTGGAAAACTTACTTTTGAAACTCAGCTGCCATATATGAGATGCTTAAGACATATGGAATATGTAGATATATGGAATATGTAGATGCTCCAATCAACAACCCCACCTGAACATCCAGAAAACAATCAGTAACTACTAGCCATGTGTTTTAGCCATCTTGAACATCCAGGTCAGTTGAGTCTTCTGATGATGCTAGCACCAGCCTCTATCTGACTGAAGCCATAGGCGAGATCCCAAGGAAGAACCACCCAGCTAAGCCTGGTCAACACAAAGAACCATAGAGATAATAAGGCATTGTTATTTGAAGCCACTAAATTTTGCAGTGGCTTATTATCCGGCATTAGATAATCGACAATTAGGGAAGAAGTTCTGGGTAATCACACTGACTTTTCAGAGATTAAGCTTTTGGTTATGTCACCAAGCAAGCAGTTTAGACCAGCTGAAGTGCTGGCCAAAGATGAGAAAAATCTAGAATGAGTCCTAGAGGAAAGAGATAATGAATATCCATCACAGTCTTGGAAGCAGTGGTTGCACTGGGGACTATAGTTTGTTTCAAAAAGACACTAAATATGAAATCTTATAAAGATTCCAGCTGCTCATCACCTTGAAGCATCAGAAACAGAGTGGACTTAATGTGGCACATAAGGAAATCTTTATAGTGCAAGGAGTGGACCAGAGAACTCTGGTGCACTGGTCACATCCCAACAATCCACATGCGATTTCATTCTCAGCTGCAGTAGACAGTTCTATGTGGGATCAAAGTTATCTAATGCCGACAGCATCGCGCATCAAGAGTGCATCCTTTTGTATGCTGCCTCAAAATCTTCTCTAACATTGTAAGAAATTGGAAGAATTGACAGAACAAGTGGCAGTGGTAAGGGGAAACTTAACGCACCTAGAAAGAAACAACCAATGAGGAGTGATAGCCTGCATATTAAGTCTCCAGCCTCCTGTTCTGCAGGTGGAAAAATCGGGGCAATATTATGTACATTTTTCAGGAGATACTACAGGAATTGAGCCTTGTTGCCCTCAGTAGCTCCCTTGAGAAAGAACCCTTGTATTGAATTCTCTTCCTTACCAATCTCACTCTCCCCCTTCTCTCACTTCTCATACTTTGGATTGACACTGAAATAAACTACCTGTACCCAAGCCTTTCTCTTACATTCTGCTTTGATGAGGAACTCAAATTAAGACAATCAGATTGATAACAGACTTGTTATCAGCAACACTATCTACAAGGAATGTTGATTTCTATACCTAGCCTAACTATTATCAAGCATGAAAGCAAAATATATTTTCAGACATGGAAAGAAATGTAAGAGGTAAGAAATATATTTCTTACCTCTTATGCACCTTTTCTCAAAAAAAAAAAATTAAAGAGGTAACCTAGGAATTTTAAAAAGTATTCTGAGAAAGAAGACTTGAAATCCAGCAAACAACACAACTGACTCAGGAGTGTAAAAGTAAAGAGATTCTGGACCATAATACAGACACATATCAAGTATTCAGTCAAAATTAGACATTTTTAAAGCCAAGGACCCAACAACTGCTTTCAAGAAAAAAATAAATCCCACATAACACATAATATTATTAAGAAACTGGAAGATATTTGCAGTATTATATAGTTATATTTTATTTTAACTTTACTTTAAGGTAAAAATTTAAAAGGCAATAGAAAATTATGGGAAAATGTTGTAAAAGAAAGTTGTGCTCCAGATCTGAAGAAACTAATATATGGTATGATTTATTTTACTTTACCTTATTTTTTAACAGAGTAAAATTGGCTTCTTGTCCACATACAGTTCTTTGAGTATTAACACATGTTAATACCACTACCATCAGGATACAGAACAGTTCTCTCAACCCCCAAATCTCTATAATGCTGCCCCTCTGTAGTTGCACTATCTCCCTATGCCTAACCTTTGGCAACAACTGATCTTTTGATCATTAGATAGTTTTGCCTTTTCCAGGATGTCATATAAATGCAATCATACAGTATGTATGTAACTTTTGAAACTGGCTTCTTTAACACAGCATAATGCCTTCAAGATCCATCTGTGTTGATGTGTGTATCAACAGTTCATTCCTTTTCACTGCTGAGGAGTAGTCCAGTATTTCAATGTGCCATAGCTCATCTATTCACTCATTGAAAAACTTTGGATTATTTCTAGGTTTGGGCAAAAGAAAAGAGCTGCTATAAACGTTTGTCAACAGGTTTTGTGTGCACATAAGTTTTTTTTTTTTTTTAAACATCTTTATTGGAGTATAATTGCTTTACAATGGTGTGTTAGTTTCTGCTTTATAACAAAATGAATCAGTTATATATATACATATGTTCCCATATCTCTTCCCGCTTGCGTCTCCCTCCCTCCCACCCTCCCTATCCCACCCCTCCAGGCGGTCACAAAGCACCGAGCTGATCTCCCTGTGCTATGCGGCTGCTTCCCACTAGCTATCTACCTTACGTTTGGTAGTGTATATATGTCCATGCCTCTTTATCACTTTGTCACCGTTTACCCTTCCCCCTCCCCATAGCCTCAAGTCCATTCTCTAGTAAGTCTGTGTCTTTATTCCTGTTTCACCCCTAGGTTTTTCATGACATTTTTTTTTTCTTAAATTCCATATATATGTGTTAGCATACGGTATTTGTCTCTCTCTTTCTGACTTACTTCACTCTGTATGACAGACTCTAGGTCTATCCACCTCATTACAAATAGCTCAATTTCGTCTCTTTTTATGGCTGAGTAATATTCCATTGTATATATGTGCCACATCTTCTTTATCCATTCATCCGATGATGGACACTTAGGTTGTTTCCATCTCTGGGCTATTGTAAATAGAGCTGCAATGAACATATTGGTACTTTTGTTTCTCTAGGGCAAATACCTAAGAATGGGATTGTTGGGTCATAATAACTGTATATGTGATTTATAAGAAACTGCCAGACTGTTTTCCAAAGTAGCTGTGCTATTTTGCTTTCCTACTAACGAAGTGTGAACACTGCAGCTACCCCACATTCTTGTCAGCACTTTAGATTACCATGTTTGCTTTATTTCGTTTTGTTTTGTTTTTCAGCCATTTTACTGTGTATGTAGTGGCATCTCCTTGTGGTTTTAATTTGCATTTTCCTAATGGCCAGTAACATGGAGCAATTTTTCATATGCTCGTTTCCATCGCAGTATGCTCTTTTGTGAATTGACTACTTATTTGCTCATTTTTAAAACTGGGTTGTTTGGCTTATTACTATTGAGCTTTGAGTGAGCTCCATATATTTCAGACTTAAGTGCTTTACCAGATTTGTGATTTGCAAGTATATTCTCTCATTCTGGAGCTTATCTTTCATTATGACTTGATTTTGAACATGTATTTGAATATCCACTGACCTGTCTCTTGCAAGATTCTCATTCTCTTTGAAATGATATAGGATTACACACATTCTCTGTAGATCTATTCAGAATATTTAATCCTGTAGTAGATTATATATATATATATATATATATATAAAATCATTAAATTATAGGAGCCCTTTATTCATTTGCCATTTTTAAAACCAACCTATAAGCAAAGCATTTTAAATTTTAACTGAATTCTATTAATTACTCACTTAATAGAACATAAATGTTACAAACTGAAAAATATATAAGAAATGATATGGTATACAAAAGTGAACAGTGAGGGTTGTGAGGGGTAGATAGTGATAAGGGAGTCTTAATTTTGTCCTATTTCATAGTGATGTATTTTGAAATAGTTCTGAAGTTGATGAAACAAAAAAATAAAGATTTAAGTATTTTAGTAAACAGAATAATTGAAAACAATAATATTGGTAGCAAAACTCAGGAGGTGATGAGAGATCAATGTTAGTAGACATGAGTTAATTCCTCATCAAATGAAAATGTGAATAGAATGTGCAGTCCCAAGATATTGTCTCAATAGAAAAAAAACTAGCAATAATTTTTTACTTGACATGTGGTGCTATTTTAAATTGTTCAAACTTCTATGCGCATGTGTTAAATAAATATGTACACATATATTTATATTAAAATATAGTTCTACATTATAGACAGTTAAAGGAGTATGAGAAAGTGAGACTTCCTTGGCAGTCCAGTGGTTAAGACTCCACACTTCCGCTGCAGGGGACACGGGTTCAATCCCTGGTCAGGGAACTAAGATACAGCATGCTGCACGGAGTGGTGAAAATAAATAAATAAATAAAATAAAAAATAAATAAATATTTTTAAAAAAAGGAATGTGAGAAAGTAAAAAACAATAAAGAAACAGGAGTTTTGCGGGGAGAAACACAGAGAAAAAAATGCAAAGAAAGTGAAAGAAAGACAGGCCCAGGCAGATAGAGGAAAAGAGGCAGAGAAAGAAATTTGGACTGACAGAAACAGTGAAAAAAGGAACATCAGTAATGGAAACTGACCTCCATGGAACAATATTGTCAACTTGTGGCCTTTTAAGATATTGCAAGTAGAGATCTTTCAAACATTTTGAAAAATTGCAAAAATCCCATAAAATGTTTTGTGTCTGAAGAAGCAAGGATCCAACCTTCTTTCAAAGTGAGATGCCACTGTTCTTGAGTGACTGTTTTCAGTTAAACCAAAAAAAAGGAATATATCTAAAAATCCAACCTTAAGAATCAAACACTAGCCAATTTACTTATTCAACCAGAGCATTTAAGTTATTCAGAGAACAGCACAATCAAATACTAGAAAATTCCTCTGAATACACAAGACACTTGACTAGACTTTTTCTGCATAATTGTTGTGATAGGAGCCTTTCTAAATATCTCCTTTGTAACTGCAGGCAAAGAATTCCATGGACACATCTCTAAGTTCATAAATACTTTCCATATCTCTGACAAGTACCTGCCTCTCAAGCTTCAGTAGTCCTCATCAGTGAGGTATAGGGAAAAAGAGAGATAATGGTAACTTAATTTCACCATTTGAACTAAATATTCAGTACTTTTCGAACCTAGAGTTGGAGAGTGGATTTGTGGTACGCGTTGGGAGGAGCAGGGAATGAGAGGGATGGTAGGGAAGAAAAGGGAAGTACTGTTTAAGAGCAGGTGACACTAATGTTATAAATACTAACTATATGGATTTGTGTACCAAATGGAGCATCTTAGGCCCACTGTGAAACTTCTGCCAAGAGTCACTGAGTTATCGTTAGTGAAAACCTGGCATCAGATGAATAGTCTAACTAGAGAGCTACATTACTCATTTCTATTTCCAGTACAAGAATTTAAGCAGTTGTGAAAGTGTAATTGAAAAATCATGGGAAGAAACTCGAGCTTCCCAAATCCACTAAGGGAGAAAGCTGCGTAGTTGGGGATCTTCTTAACCTCTATCACTTCCTATTATCTCATGGCAAAAGTGGATCACTGGCCTAAAGATCAGTGGTAAATTACCAGAACTCCATGAAACAAAGAATAAATAAAACAACTAAATGTTGATAAGTAGAGACCCCAAAATTTGTATTGCTTTTTACTCTCCTTGAGGAGACGGTTAAATTATCTATATTAGATCAATCTACTTAATTTCTAGCTATTTTCAAGCTTGTTTCAATTTGCTCTCAATTGTACATCAATGAGGAAATGTGTTACCTACATAGAGTGGACTGATAATTATTTCAAAACAGTTTCAGAGTTCAAGGGTTAGCTTTATATTTTTCCTAACATTTTTCAGCAGATCATTGCTCCAAACTTTGATCAACTATCTGTGATGATGAATTGCTCTAAATTCTGAAACTGGGAAACCTATCATAGCATTTCAAAAATAGATCATAGTAGGTCTTTAGAATGTGTTTGTTTTTTCCTTTAAAACTGTCGTGTGAATGATTAGGGTTAAAGCCAATGCCTCCACCGAGAGAACAGGAGAGATCCATATAAAAGAAAAGATATATTATGGACCAGCAGTGAATTAATAAATTATTTTTAACTTGCTTAAATACATACAAACATACAACAGTATAAATCTCTCATGTGCTTAATACTCTCCCAATCATAAAACCAAGCATTTATATCAAATACTAAAAAATTTAAGAAAATAAAAATTCAGAGTGACAGCATTAACGGGATGAATGATATTTTGTTGAAGCTATATTAAAATTCACAATATAAATATGGTACTGAATGCTGTAGTGGAAGTTAGGTGAGTTTCAGCAATCTAGTGGTGGTATGATGGCACAAACTCCTTGCCACTTTTGTCTATTTAAACTATCATATGGCTTGTGTTCCTTTGTGATATCACTTTACCTTTACTAGGTGCAAACATTACATTTGCATTTTAAGTCAACCTCTGTTTTCCTCTTCTCAGTCCACTACAAGTGGTACATTACTCTACCTCAAAGTTCTTTCATAATATCAGATCCCAGTTTTTATGTAGCTTAATAGTTTAAAGTTTCAATGTATGAAAATGTTTTCAATAGAAATGTATAACTATAAATTCATCTGTAACTGTTAAAAAGTCAAACATGAAAATTGTGTCAGATATCACACTTTTGATATAAGGATCCAAAGTAGATCCTTATGACAAAAATTCAAATGTGAATATAGTGACAGATAGTAATCATTTTAACATTAAGAGATGCTAAGATAACTGTGGATATGCTCAATACATTAAAAGATAATTGCGGATATGCTTAATACATTATCAATTATGGTAACCACTTATGCTGAATAAAATCACAAAAATAATACTAAATTAACAACTAAAATCATTTGGGAATACTCAGTTTTAATCTGATCTTTGGGTAATCCAGAATATTCTTAAATTGACAAAGCCATATTGAAATAAAAAGCCAAATTTCAATGTTTCCAATATTTTAGGATATGTGAATTATCAAACATTCCCTGGCAATGGATATATGCAATTTTATTTGAGAAACATCAGATTAAACAAAGCAAATTTTTAGGAGCCACCTAAAATGAGGAAAAGATCTTAAGAGTCTAAAGTCAATGAATTACTTGGAGATACATGCCAACAGTTGGAAACAATGTCTCCACAGATGTGAGAATGTCACTTTTTCTGACTTAGTTTTTATCAGTTATTTTTTAATTTCCAATTGTGCTGAAATAAAAAAATAGTAATTCACTGATATGCATATTCTGCAAAATTAATTAAAATCATGTGGTAATAGCAACTTTAAACATCCACATGGATATAACTCTCAGTACTTATGACATCTTCTTTAGAAGTAAAAAATACCAGAGTTTCTCTAATCATGATATAATTCATATTCTATATTTAACACAGTGTATCAGTTCCAATGAGGTTCTGAGTGTAATTTAGTACTCTAACTATAACTCTGTAACTCTGCGTCTGAAAAGAACTTTCCCATATATGCAGAGTGAGCATGATGGAGTTTAGTACAGCTATATGTAAACACACCCTGGAAGGGAGCTGAACACTGTCTTTGACGTTCTGTTAGAAGACAGTCTCAGAGAGAAAATTTCAAAGCCAATATAAGTATAATATAATGGAATAAGCATGTTTAAAGTACAAAGACTTAGATTTTAGAAGAGCTATATATTTATTTATAAGTTCTGTTCCCACCACTCACTAGTTATGCAATCCTAGGCCAATGCAGAAAGTAATGAGAATTTAATGTGTATAAGGCATCCTTTTCATATTAAATTGCAAAACTTAATTTTGATTATTGTTCTTTATGAGACAAAAATGGTGATATCACAATGTTATATAATTTTGAAGTTTAGACTGTAGGCAATTTAGGAAAGAGTAGTACTATTACAAGAAGTGCATAAGAAAAGAGGTCAGAAATGCAAGGGAAAAGTCAAGGAGAAATCATGAGCTGGTGAGTATTCAGAGAAGGTCATTACATTGATATTTATGATAGTTTTAAGAAAATTTACAAGAACTGAGGTGAGGGCAGGAATTCAGAATGCAAAGAGTTTAAGAATGAAAGAAAACTATTATTTCTGGGATACTTTATATGAGACAACCTCAAAAACGTCCCCCATAAAGAAAGGAAACATAATGAATAAATTTTAACAATAGTTTTCAATGCATATTTCACTCTGCCAGAAAATAATGGAAACTCCATAAGCTTAAAAAGAAAAATATGTTGAAAACCTGTGTTGGAAGTGGGCACTTAACCTGTGGCTACCATGGGGCATTTACATTCTGTGTTACTTATTGCCTTGCATTCTAATAGCCACCCAGAGGACAAGACATTCTGTCTTGAACCCACAAAGTAAATATTCCTGATTTAGACTGTAGCACAAAACACAAAGGACTACATTCTCAGTAGACAGTTTGACTAAAAAAGAAGGAAGCTAACAAAATATATTTGGGTTGGTCTTCACTCTAATTGCGGACTAAAAAAACCTTTCCTTGGGCTTCCTGGTGGCGCAGTGGTTGAGAGTCCTCCTGCCGATGCAGGGGACACGGGTTTGTGCCCCAGTCCAGGAAGATCCCACATGCCGCGGAGCGGCTAGGCCCGTGAGCCATGGCTGTTGAGCCTGTGCGTCCGGAGCCTGTGCTCCGTAACAGGAGAGGCCACAACAGGGAGAGGCCCACATACCACAAAAAAAACCAAACCAAAACAAAAAAAAAACCTTTCCTTGTAATTATAACCAAGAGCCTGATTTTATGTGAGTTTGTGTGTGAATTTACTCTGTCCACATGATCCAGGAAAACTAAGCTGAGAAATTCAGTTAAAATTGCCCCTGTGTTTAAGCACCCTAGGAGTTCATTTAAAGAAAGGAAAGGCAATCTAAAAAACTTAGGTGGTATAGGATTATCCTGGATAACAGCAACTCTTCAAACATTTGCTTACAACCCACAGTTTCAAAACACATGAGGAAATTAACAACCATGAGTAAGCAGAAACAATCATAACAGGTTTAGAACTCAAGGGTGTCAAATATTTAAGCTATCATAAAAATTATCATAAAATAATTATGCTTTAAATGATAGACATAAAAGATAGTTGAAAACATGAATTATAATAATATAGTATAAAAAGAGAACAGACATATTTAGAACAGGAACCAAACACTAGTTTAGAAATTAAATATAATATATTTCATTGCAATTAGAAACATAAAGTATAGGAAAAAGGGCAGATCAGACACAGGAAAAGAAAGAATTAGTTAACTGAACTAAAGAATGATCTAATGTAATTTCCTAAAGTACAGTATAGAAAGACAATGTTATGGCAAATATTAGAGATAGTTTAAAAGTGTGAAGGAAAAAATGTTACCTGTCATATCAGTAAACAAACCAAGGGTGTTGCAGCCATCAAGCTACCATATTACAGCCACCCCTGACGAGACTCAGGATGAGAAAGCACAGGATACTGGCCCCAGGTATCTGAGGTGCATATCAAAGGAATGATTTCAATGAGCCCGTATTTTTGCATGTTCCCATACATAGAGAAGCACTAAATTCAATAACTTGAGATGTCTGGTTTTCTTCAACAGTAATCTTTAGATGTTCCGACTACCTGGTCTTTGTTGCAAAAACTCCTTTATATCCTGGCTCCTCCCTTACATCTTCAGAGCAGTCCCTCAGACCTGCTTGAAGTCCTCAGAAAGTCCCACCAAATAAAACATAACTCTCAACTTTTAGGTTATGCATTTTTAAAAGCATTGAGTGATCAAGTGTAAAAACACCAACTTACAGCACTAAAAGAAGGAAGAGTACATGAAGAAGAAGCAAGATTTTGGATTGGAAGAATCAACATTGTGAAAATGACTCTACTACCCCCAAAGCAATGTACAGACTCAATGCAATCCCTATCAAACTACCAATGGCATTTTTCACAGAATTAGAACAAAAAATTTCACAACTTGTATGGAAACACAAAAGACCCCAAATAGTCAAACCAATCTTGAGAAAGAAAAACGGAGCTGGAGGAATCTGGCTCCCTGACTTCAGACTATATTACAAAGCTACAGTAATCAAGACAATATGGTACTGGCACAAAAAAAGAAATATAGATCAATGGAACAGGATAGAAAGCCCAGAGATAAACCCACGCACCTATGGCCACCTTATTTTTGATAAAGGAGGCAAGAATATACAATGGAGAAAAGACAGCCTCTTCAATAAGTGGTGCTGGGAAAACTGGACAGCTACATGTAAAAGAATGAAATTAGAACACTCCCTAACACCATACACAAAAATAAACTCAGAATGGATTTAAGACCTAAATGTAAGGCCAGACACTGTTAAACTCTTAGAGGAAAACACAGGCAGAACACTCTATGACATAAATCACAGCAAGATCCTTTTTGACCCACCTCCTAGAGAAATGGAAATAAAAACAAAAATAAACAAATGGGACCTAATGAAACTTAAAAGCTTTTGCACAGCAAAAGAAACCATAAACAAGACCAAAAGACAACCCTCAGAATGGGAGAAAATATATGCAAGCAAAGCAACTGACAAAGGATTAATCTCCAAAATATACAAGCAGCTCATGCAGCTCAATATCAAAAAAACAAACCACCCAATCCAAAAATGGGCAGAAGACCCGAATAGACATTTCTTCAAAGAAGATACACAGATTGCCAACAAACACATGAAAGGATGCTCAACATCACTAATCATTAGAAAAATGCAAATCAAAACTACAATGAGGTATCACCTCACACCAGTCAGAATGGCCATCATCAAAAAAATCAACAAACAATAAATGCTGGAGAGGGTATGGAGAAAAGGGAACCCTCTTGCACTGTTGGTGGAAAGGTAAATTGATATAGCCACTATGGAGAACAGTAGGGAAGTTCCTTAAAAAACTAAAAATAGAACTACCATACGACCCAGCAATCCCACTAATGGGCATATACCCTGAGAAAACCATAATTCAAAAAGAGTCATGTACCACAATGTTCATTGTAGGTCTATTTACAATAGCCAGGACATGGAAGCAACCTAAGTGTCCACTGACAGATGAATGGATAAAGAAGATGTAGCACATATATACAATGGAATATTACTCAATCATAAAAAGAAATGAAATTGAACTATTTGTAGTGAGGTAGATGGACCTAGAGTCTGTCATGCAGAGTGAAGTAAGTCAGAAAGAGAAAAACAAATACCGTATGCTAACACATATATATGGAATCTAAAAAAAAGAAAAGAAAATGGTTCTGAAGAACCTAGGAACAAGACAGGAATAAAGACGCAGACATAGAGAATGGACTTGAGGACACAGGGATGGGGAAGGGTAAGCTGAGACGAAGTGAGATAGTGGCATGAACATATACACTACCAAATGTAAAACAGATAGCTAGTGGAAAGCAGCCACACAGCACAGTGAGATCAGCTCAGTGCTTTGTGACCACCTAGAGGGGTGGGATAGGGAGGATGGGAGGGAGACGCAAGAGGGAGGAGATATGGGGATATATGTATATGTATAGCTGATTCACTTTGTTATAAAGCAGAAACTTACACACCATTGTAAAGCAATTATACTCCAATAAAGATGTTAAAAGAAAAAAAAGGAAGAAGCAAGATTTAAAGCTAAGAGTTTTTCAGACACTTGGATTATCAAGTAAAAGCATAATTATTTCTTATATAAATCATATGTCCAATCACTATGCTAATGAACAAAGAATACTCCCATGAGGAGACAGTGCTAATCAAATGATAACAGGCAAGAGTGTAAATAATATTCTCATAGAAAAGAACAGTGGTCCAGTCTACCAAAGTGCGCTCTCCCATGGAAGAAAAATAGATACGCTACTCTACAATATATTTTATGTGGTGAGAAAATTTTGATTAAAAAATTAGACATAGGGCTTCCCTGGTGGCGCAGTGGTTGAGAGTCCACCTGCTGATGCAGGGGACATGGGTTCGTGCCCCGGTCCGGGAAGATCCCACATGCTGTGGAGCAGCTGGGCCCATGAGCCATGGCCACTGAGCCTGCATGTCCAGAGCCTGTGCTCTGCAACGGGAGAGGCCACAACAGTGAGAGGCCCACGTACCACAAAAAAAAAAAAAAAAAAATTAGACATAGACACCAACACAAGATTAAATTTTAGCCCAATATTTTTGATGGAGATGGATACAGACATTCTAAATAAAATATTATCAAGTCAACTCGTTAAGCACAGAGAAGCAGAATGTTTAACATTAAAAAATATATTAATGTAATTAACAAAATAATAGATAAGAAAACTACATCTCGATAAATGCAGAAGATGACTCTGGCAAAAACCCCATCATTCATTTGTGATTAAAAACTCTAGAAAATCTATTTTAGAAATTGAATCAACAATTAATAATATTCCAAAGTAGAAAGCACCAGGCCCAGATGGATTCACTGGTGAATTCTAGCAAACATCTAAGGAAATAAATACAATTCTCTACAATGTCTTTCAGAGGATAGAAGCAGAGAGAATATTTTCTAACTCATTTTATGAGGCCAGAATTACCCGAATACCAAAACCAGACACAGTCATTCCAAGAAAAGAAAACTACTGGCCAATTCCTCTCATGAATACAGATGTAAAAATCCTCAACAAAATATTAGCAAGTCAAATCCAAAAAAGTACAAAAAAATTATATACCACAGCCAAGTAAAATTTATCTCAGGTATATAAGGCTGGTTCAACATGAGAAAATCAATTAATGTAATCCATCACATAAACAGAAAAAGAAATCACATGATCATATCAATAGATGCAGAAAAAGCATTTGACAGAACTCAACAACCATTCATGACAAAAACTCTCAGTAAACTAGAAACAGAGGGAAACTTCCTCAATGTGGTAAAGAATATCTAACAAAAAACCTACCATGCTAAAGTTTAAAACACTTTTTAAGAGACATGAAGTGTCAAAAGAAATTCACAGAGGGGCTTCCCTGGTGGCACAGTGGTTGAGTATCTGCCTGCTAATGCAGGGGACACGGGTTCGAGCCCTGGTCTGGGAGGATCCCACATGCCGCAGAGCAACTAGGCCCATGAGCCACAACTACTGAGCCTGCGCGTCTGGAGCCTGTGCTCCGCAAGAAGAGAGGCCGCGATAGTGAGAGGCCCACGCACTGCAATGAAGAGTGGCCCCCGCTCGCCACAACTAGAGAAAGCCCTCGCACAGAAATGAAGACGCAACACAGCAAAAATAAATAATTAATTAATAAACCCCTACCCCCAACATCTTGTAAAAAAAAAAAAAAAAAAAAGAAATTCACAGAAAGGAAATATTTGCAAAACATATGGTGAATTAAAACAAAAAACAAAGCCAAAATACAACACTATACCAGTTGCTTAAACACATTAGTCTTGTGCAACAAGAAGTTTGAAGGTAGAAGCGTTTGCGATTGACTCAAAGATACCATCAGAGATCTAGGCATTTCCACCTTTCTTCTCACCATTATCAGGACATATATCCTCATGCTGTGGTCTCATGGCTTCAAGACATCTGTATCGTTAAAGGCCTCACATCCATTTGGAAGAAAAAGGCAAAAGGCAGAGAGCATATTGCTTTCAGGTTCGGAGGCTTTGCGTTTTCTTCTGAATGGGAAAGCCCTTCTCTTACATTTCCACTGACACCTCATCTATGAGAACTGTATCAAACGGCTACCTGTCACTGCAATGGTGATTGGGAAATGGAATATTTTCAGTTGGGCTCATTACTGCCACAGACAAAATCAGCTGTTAGTAACAAAAAAGAGTACATGGATATTAAGTAAGGATGTAATAATACCTACCACATTTATTTGCCCAAATATATGAAGGACTCATGAAAACCAATAAGGAAAAAGAACACAAATCCAATGCAAAATGTCACAAGATACAAACAGGCCATTGAAAGAAAAGAAAAATCAACTAATAAATTTTAAATACAAATAGATGTTCAACCAAGTTAGGAAAGAAGGAGGTAAAAATGAAAACCAACTTTAGATATTACTTCACATCTCTGAAAATACTGCTTTGGCAAGAATAATAAATGAGAATTTTACATTACACCAATAAAGGCAACTACTTTTAGAGCAATTAGCATTATCTAGCAATTCTGAAGAGATTATACCTACTACTCAGAAGGCATACTTATAAGTATATAACCAGATAAATGATCACACATATTCATAAGTAGATATGTCAAAAAATAACAGCAAATTAATTAACAACTTAATGTCTATCAAAAGAACAGGCTAATGAATTCTGACATAATCATACATTAAAATATTAAACAACAATGAAAATGAATTCACAGCAAGTGAATACTCAATACGGATAAATCACAAATATTTGGGACAAAAACCTACATACTCAATGACTCCATTTATACAGAAATGAAAATATGCAAAATGAAACTACATACTATATAGGGATATATATATATTGGGCAAAAATATAAAGAAATAGATGATTTACTCAATTTATCATTGAGTAAATTGATAAACATTAAAACTGAATTAATGGTTTCCTTTACTGGGAAGTAAACATGATTTAATTATTTTTTAAATTATTTATTTCTTAAATAGATAGTGAGAACATGCATGTTCCATGCACATATCTTTTATAAAATTCTACATGTCTATAATATTTCATAATAACTTAAATAAATGAATAGAAATTTGGTATTTTACATGAAGTTTAAGGTGAAATGAAAAGTGAAAATGAAAGCTGTGGAATAATGAAAAAAGTGGATGGCTTAGCCTCAAAACCAGTTTCAATCTCACCTCTCCCTTTGCCTCTGAAATCTTGTTAACATTTTTTGTTACCTGCTTGTTTTTAAATCTTGGTAAAGTTTTTTACCTCTTCAGGCCTATGTAAGAAGACCTGTGAGGGGACAAGATCAAAGCACAGGCAAAGGCTTTAGCTTTTGATGTAAGAAGATATTCTTTAAGGAAGAAAAAAACAATTTTGAAACATGCAATTTTGAACTGCCCAGTCTACTATTTTAACTTGCTGAATAGAAAACACAATGAGAACATGTCTTAAATAAATGGCTTGCATTATTCATTTCAGTATTATTTTCATTTTGCTGTGATGAACTTCATGTGTGATTACTATTTCTCACTCTCTAGGTCTGCAGTTGGTACTGCTAAGTCAATTTGTGGATTTAAGTAGCAGGTCAACTACATCAAATACTGCTGGGGCATTGAGTAAACTGAGGAGACAAAAATGTCCATTTGGTTTGGCAACACGAAAGCCACCTCTGACCTTGAAAAAGCAGTTTTTTGGTTTTTGTTGGTTTTTTTTTTGCGGTACGCGGGCCTCTCACTGTAGTGGCCTCTCCCGTTGCGGAGCACAGGCTCCGGACGCGCAGGCTCAGCAGCCATGGCTCACGGGCCTAGCCGCTCTGCGGCATGTGGGATCTTCCCGGACCGGGGCACGAACCCATGTCCCCTACATCTACATCGGCAGGTGGACTCTCAACCACTGCGCCACCAGGGAAGCCCCGAAAAAGCAGTTTTGATAGAGCGGTTGGGTGGGAAGCAAAACTGGAGAAGAGCTGAAAAGTAAAAAGAAAGTGAATGCAAGGAGATATGTGAAATAAGTTTAGCTACTGGAAGAGCAGGAAAAAGTATAAGCTGGTAGCAAGAGGGCTATGAGAGATTCAGGGAGGACTTCTTGTTTTATTTTTAATGGGAATTAGAAGAGCATGTTTTGTACTGATCCAGTAGAGAGAGAAAAGGTGATGATGTGGATGCTCCACAACTCTTTCAGATTCAACATTTCAAATACTGAATTCATCATCCCACCGCTCCCGCCTCCCTTCAGTCAGCATGCCCTGCTCTTATGCTAATCAATTTAGACAAGCTCCACTTACTGTAACCTAAACCAAAAGTCATCCTAGACTGCTTTGCCTCTGGCATTTTCTACATGCAGTCCATCACTGAGTGCTACAAAATTTACCTCCTAAATTATGAAAGTCCTTCTCTTCCCCATCTCACTACCAATGTTCTGATTCAGACAATCACTGTCTCAGATGGACAATTTTCACAGCTTCTAGTTGATCACTCTGGCTCCAGTATTACACTTTAATATTTCCTGTCTATAATGCTGCCAAGTCACTCTTTAACACACATGCCAATCACCTGCTTAACACCCTACGATGGTTTTCCAACAATAAAACCTAATTCCGAAGCTTAGTTTCTTGGAACTTTGGACCAGTGTTCTTAAGCAACAGTCCTACTTATGTATGCTGGCTCATAATATACTACTTCAAATCTTCAATTCTTGGCTAAAATTGCCCCATTTGACCTTATTATTACTCTTTAAAAATTCAGCTCAGCCATCATCTCACCCTGGAAGTTTTCTATTCCTCGCTTCACTATGATGAACTCTTCCTCTACACTCCTGTGGTAGGTAGAACCCTAAAATAGTCCCCCAAGATTTTTCTGTCCAATTCCCAGGACCATGAATGTGATGAGAATTCATTCAAGTTCTAATTGTGTCAATTAATAAAAGGGATTTTACAGATGTAATTAAGATTACTAATTAGTTGACCATGAGTTAATCAAAGGGGAGATTATCCAGGTAGGATATATGAGCCCTTTAAAGGCAGAGTTTTCTCTGCCTGGTAGCAGAAGAGGAAGTTAGAAAGATTCCAAGACTGAGAAGGATTCAATAGACCATCGCTGACCTGAAGATGGAAGGGGCCACATGATGAGGAATACAGGAGAGGCCCGTGACTGACAGCCAACAAGGAAACAGGAACTTCAGTACTACAACCATAAGGAACTAGATTCTGCCAGAAACTTGAATGGACCTGAAAGTGGATTATTCCCTAGACCCTCCATATAAGAGCCCAGACTGGCTGACACCTTGATTTTTGGCCTTGTGAGACCCTAAGCAGAGAATCCAAATACGCCTGCCCAGATATCTAACTGATAGAACCGGATGCTGTTTTAAGTTTGCTAAGTCTGTGGAGATTTGTTTTGCAGCAATTGAAAAACAAAACTCCATAGTTATCGATCCATGCTTATGCTGGCTCCCTTGCATTTCTTATTTATGGTGCGCTCTCCTCAGTCAGCTTGTGAGCTGCTTCGGATGAAAAGTTACGTTTAAACGATGTTTGTATTCCCAGCATCTAGCACATTACTTGACATATGGGATGGGAGATGTTCAACAAGCATATATTGAATATCTTAGGGGGATGTTACTATGTCAGTTGAGTCCAATGAGAAGCAAACATTGAGAGTTAGGAGTGTGAGGAATTTGTGGAGGTATAGAGGGATTCAGGCCTGTAAAGCTAAAAGACAGGGAAGCTGAACTGGTCATGGAAAGATTTCAGACTTCAATGCATATCTGAAAAAGTCATAGCCAACCCAGAGCAATGACTCTGGAGCTTCAGACCAATAAGTACCCTTAAGTGGAGTCCCATGTTGGGCAGAAATGACCAGGCCCAGTACCTCCAACCTGCACACTCGTGGATCAGGGACTGCCTAGGGAAACCACTACCTTGGCCTGAAAGCTGAGGTGTATCCTGATGGTGGCAAAACTAGAAGCTGTCAGTTAACTGTACTTCTTTCAGGTGAATAGTAAGTTCTTACCGGAAGAAAGATCTAAACAACATCTCTCCACAGCCACCATACTCTATGAAAGATCACTCTCTCTGAAGCAAAACATAACATAAGCCCTACTCATCAAAGTGGAACTATGAGTTTTTCTTCCAGAAAGAATGCAATAAAGAAAGGACTCCAAAATAATAGTGTCCTAAAATTTAGTTAAAAGTCAATCCACTATTTTACAATGAAAGTTGTAATATAAGGAAACCATAAACAAGATGAAAAGACAACCCTCAGAATGGGAGAAAATATTTGCAAACGAAGCAACTGACAAGGGATTAATCTCCAAAATTCACAAAAAGCTCATGCAGCTCAATATCGAAAAAACAAACAACCCAATCAAATAATGGGCAGAAGACCTAAATAGACATTTCTACAAAGAAGACATACAGACTGCCAAAAAACACATGAAAGGATGCTCAACATCACTAATCACTAGAGAAATGCAAATCAAAACTACAATGAGGTATCACCTCACACCAGTCAGAATGGCCATCATCAAAAAATCTACAAACAATAAATGCTGGAGAGGGTGTGGAGAGAAGGGGACCCTCTTGCACTGTTGGTGGGAATGTAAATTGATATAACCACTATGGAGAACAGTGTGGAGGGCCCTTAAAAAACTAAAAATAGAAATACCATATCACCCAGCAATCCCACTCCTGGGCATATACCCAGAGAAAACCATAATTCAAAAAGACACATGCACCCCAATGTTCATCATTGCAGCTCTATTTACAATAGCCAGAACATGGAAGCAACCTAAATGTCCATCAACAGAGGAATGGATAAAGAAGATGTGGTACATATATACAATGGAATATTACTCAGCCATTAAAAGGAACAAAATTGGGTCATCTGTAGAGAAGTGGTTGGACTTAGAGACTGTCATACAGAGTGAAGTAAGTCAGAAAGAGAAAAATATCGTACACTAACGCATATATGTGGAATCTAAAAAATGGTATAGATGATCTTATTTGCAAAGCATAAATAGAGACACAAACGTAGAGAACAAACGTACGGATACCAAGGGGGAAGGAGGAGGTGGGATGAATTGGGAGATGGGGATTGACATATATACACTATTGACACTATGTATAAAATAGATAACTAATGAGAACCTACTGTAAAGCACAGGGAACTCAATGCTCTGCAGTGACCTACATGGGAAGGAAATCCAGAAAAGAGGGGATATATGTATACATATAGCTGATTCACTTTGCTGTACAGTAGAAACTAACACAACATTGTAAAGCAACTATACTCCAAAAAAAACGATTACACATGCTCCTGATATTGATGGTTGTGTTTTTCTCAAAGCAGAGAATTATTAGTCAATTATAACTTCCTCAAGGTTTTGGCAAAGAAAAATATTTTCACCTCAAGGGTGTACCTTCAGCTCAGAGAAAATTGTTTAAATAAACACCAATGATAACTTTTAAAGGAGTTTAGTTTTCTTAGCATTGTTAAAATGAGATTTTTAAAGAGAAAACTCTATTTTCTTAGATTATTCTGTCTGAATTCATATATCTTTGTTCTTAGACTGTTTTTCTTATTTGTTTCAACAGCTTTTATTTGGAATTGCATAGGCGTGAATTCTAAGTAAAACTATGCAAAGCTTCTATTATCATTTCCCAAGTGTCAAAAAGAACTAGACATTGCCCTTTTTTTTTTTTTTTTTTTAAGAGGACTGAATGTTTTAGAGGAGAGGAAGTCTGGCAAGGTACTAAAGGAAGAGTTATCTTCAAAGGCAGCTGTCAAATCATGTTTTTTGATGACTCTCATGTTTGAGAGTATCAATATCACATCAGGAGAAATACGACGGTTAAGGATACATTTTTCCCAAACCTTCTACATTCTTGTTTATGTATATGAGTATAAAAATTCTCAATACAACTGTTCTCAGAAATATAGTTTTAGATGTAATTATATCAAATAGCATTTTCCCAACCGTAAGCCTGGATGAGACTTAATATCTTCTCATATCCTTAGTGATATTGGTTTTCTCCTCACCCAGCTTCTGGCTTGGGGATTGGAACATATCCTAATTGCCATATTGAGGTTTAATTGTATCATATTCGATTCAAAGATATGACCATAAAGTTTTAGTGGCATTTGTTAGATTAACACAATTTTTAGAGGTATAACAAGTCTAAGGAAAATCCACCTTTAGTCTCATTTACCAGAATTCATTCTAATTCTGACTTCAATTTGCTACTTTCTTACTAATCAGCCAAAAACACACACAAAAAATTAAAACGTCAATTTAAAGAAAAATCTAACTCTTTTCCATATGCATAATCAATAGTAAAGACAGAAGCCCAGAGCTGTGTGTCCCTGACAAGAAGCCTAAACTACCCTTTTATGCACCACATTTTCTTAATCTTTTTCCTTTCCACCCCTGGATGACCATATCAGTCTTCTCATTCCTCAAATCCTAGCTCCTCCTTATGTGTGCTCATTTTCAGCTCATGGTCTTATTTCCTGTTATTCAGAAGAGCAAGGCCATCAGAAGTGGTTTTTCGCATGCTGCCATTTCCACAGCTATCAACATGCCTGCAATTGAACCCTTGTACACACTGCCTTCTCTCCCATTGCTATAGAGGAACTGCCTTACTTAGCTCCTCTATGAGGAGCTTCCACGGATGCACTAGCTCCCTTCCCCACTCGTATCCTCAGGGACATAGTTCCACAATGCTCCCCTTTTCCCTGTGACCAATTTCTTTCTTCACTACATCATTCACATGAGCATAGAAATTCAACGTTTTATTTGCATCTTTTTTTAAGGCATCTAGACCTCACAACCCCTTCTGGAAAACACTCTTTCCAATAGGAAAACTCCTAAAAGCATACAGCTATCCTCCCTGTCTACCTTCTCTCCTTTCTTCCTTTCCAATCAGACTTTTGTTTCCACTACACCAAAATGGCTCTGGTGAAGGTCAGCATTGTTAAATCAAATAATCAATTTTCAGACCTTATTCTATAAACAGCATTTGTCATAGTTGACATTTTCTCAGCCACTTCACTTCTTTTCACTTCTTTTCCTCTTTCTTGTTCTCCTCCCATCACACTAGCTGCCTTGTCTCAGTCTCTTCGCCATTTCATCTCCATCTCCCATGTTTCTAATGTTCGAGTACCCAGGGCTCAAGGCCCTAAATATTCTCTCCTTTTCTATCTATACACATTTCTTAAAATATCAACTATTTTTGATGCTATAAATTATACTTCCTGGGACTTCCCTGGAAGTCCAGTGGTTAAGACTCCACGCTTCCAATGCAAGGAGCACAGGTTTGATCCCTGGTCAGAGAACTAAGATCCCGCATGCTGAGTGTCACAGCCAAAAAACAAAACAAAACAAACAAAAAACCTATACCTCCTGTCCAGATCTCTCTCACTAAACTCTAGACTGTTATGTCCAACTGCTTACTCCCCACCCACACTTAGATGTCTAATGGGAATCTCAAATGTACCAGGTATAAACTGAATTCTGATCTCCTCCCTTCACGAAAATTGATCTTCCCTAAATCTTCCCCAGTTTAGTGCATGGCAACCTCATTGTTCTACTTGTGGCCAAAAAACCTGGAGTAACTTTGATTCTTCCTTCTTTCATACTCCCCATTAACCCATCAGCAAATTCTGTTGACTCTACCTTCAAAATATATTCAGAATCTGCCATTTTTTACCACTTCAATTGCTACTATCTTAGTGCAAAGCTACCATCATCTCTCACTTGAGTTATTGCAATAGACTTAACTGGTCACCCTGCATCCACTCTTGAACCTCTGCAGCTTATTCTCAACCTAAGAAAGATCATATTTCTTCTCTGGTCAAAACCCTAAAATAGTTTCCCATCTCACTTGTATCTGTCAGGGTTCTCCAGAGAAACTGAATCAATAAAACAGGACAAATTGTACAGAGAACTGGAACAAAATAAAGAGATTTCTTTAAGCAATTGGCTCAGGTGATTGTGCAGGCTGGCAAGTCTGAAGTCTAGAGAGGGCAGTCTAGCAGGCTAGAAACTCAGGCAGGAGTTGATGTTGAAGTCATGAGGCTGAATTTCTTCTTTAGGAAACCTCAGGTTTTGTTCTTATGGACTTTCATTTGATTGGATGAAGTCTACCACATTGAGGACAAACTGCTTTAAAATCAAGATTATAGGTGCTAATACATCTACAAAATACTTCTACAACACCTAAATTAGTGTTTGATTAAATACCTAGGTACTATAGCCTAGCCAAGTTGACACATGAAACTGATAATCATATTCCTCAAAGCCAAAAATCCTTAAGATTGCCTTAAAAGCCCTGTGTATTCCATCCCTGTGTTAGCTCTGACCTCACCTCTTTCCACTCTCTCTCTCATTCACTCTGCCCAGCCACTCTGGTCTCCTTGCAAGTTCTCAAGCTCATCAAGTACATTCTTTCTTCAGGAACATTGTTGTTCCCTCTGAAATATTCTTCCCCAAAGGCTTAAAAGGCGCCTCTTCACTTTGCTCAGATTTTGCTCAAATATCACTTCCCTTCATTGCTTTCCTGATTTATTATTCTCCGCAGCACTTATCATGATCTGACATCCACTGTACTTCTGTGCTTATTTGTTCGTCGTGTATCTCTTCCCACTAAGATAAGCTCCAGGAAGGCAGGGATCTTTATTATATTCACTGAGAACAGTGTCTGAAACACAGTAACTATTCAATAACCACCTTTTGTTTTTCAACACATCATAGGAATTTCTATAATGATTACTTTGAAGTTTTTCCAATGAGTGCAGTGAAAAGGATTGGATATTAGATGCATAAGCCTGAGCTCTAATGTGGCTCTGCCACTCACCTTATTTCCTCTCTGATAAATCACTTCACTACTGCAGGACACAGACTTCCCCAAATGCAAAACAAGGGTTCTGAATTAGGTTCTTTCCAACTGAGAAATCTCACCTTGTTTCTTTCCTCTATATCTTATTTTGTTTAAACAGGACCTCAAGAAATACGACAGCTCAACAAGTTGGAAAAGTCTATACATCTCCTGTCATAAAGCATAAGGGAATTACTCCTTAACTGAAGAAGCATAGATGATATAAATTAAAACAGACATGGTGTAGGGACTTATTTATGCCAGCAAACTAAAAATACCTTCTAGATGTTACCCACCCCCATTGCAATGTTATAAGCACAGGTCCACATATTTCCATAATTGTGTGCCCACTTGGAGGGCCTACTACATACTCCAGAAGCTGAAGACAGATGCTGCAGGCTTTGGCGGGTCCATCTCTTCATAATGACACCACTTCTTCTTCCTCCAAACTTGAGAACATTCTGCTCTCCTGATTTTATATTTTGTATTTTAGTTTCCCCTCCTCATGGTCCCTAAGCACCTACTGTCTTTCTGGAATAAAGCAGCAGCTACATATAAGTAATTACTTTGTTTAGAGCTACCCCAAAGCCTCGTGAATTCCATCATCAGAGCCCTGAAGGTCTTACCTGCCTTTCTTTACAGAAAGTAATGAACTGTGTCACTAATCGGCAGCTTCAGCAATCTTCAGTGACCCACTTTCTCTCCCTCTCTCATTCAGACACAGAATTATGAGTATTCATTGTCCATAAGACTTTAAATCAATGTAGTCAATACTGCACAATTCTGAACCACAATCAGTAAGAGAGGCTTGGACAACACTGCAGTGCATTTTCTCTTGCCTGGGAAATTTTCCTTTCTTACAAGAGAGAGAGAAAATGAAGAATCTTATACAATCAATACCACAGATGCTGAGTTTAATCCTTTCAAGTCTAGAAAAGGAGCCATGTCAGTTATAATCATCGTAAGAATTTTTACAGGGTTTTACTTTCACTAGCTTAATAATGGATTAAATTTTTAAACTATCCAGAAAAAAGACTCATAGCTAAAATTCAGCTTAAGAAGTTGCATTAGTTCAGCTTAGTTCTAACTGCAGTAGTAGGCACAAATAAATTGCTGCTAATGCAAAAGAAATGCACAGAGAACAATTAAAGGGAAAGTCGAAGAATGAACATAGCCACAAAAGGCTTTCATTGAAGTTAATCTCACATTAAAGAAAACCATTATGTGAACAAGGCAAATTGAAACAGTCATTAACAATGCAGATGTGCTTGACAAGCCAGTCTTAGCCTTTCAGGCAGTGCAGACCAGTCCTACAAACTCTTGCCTCTTTTATCTCCATCACGCCATTAAAAAAAAAAAAAAAAAAAAAAGTAAAAATGTATACTTTAAGGTTGAAAGAATACATTGCTAATTCTAAATTATTTTTCACTTTCACCCTTCAAACTTACATGGAATTAGTAAAAGGAGGCTCTAGAGAAATATTTTTAAAAGCTGAAAACTAACTCACCTGTCTCTAGTGCCTCAAATGCCCTCAACACTACTGCAAATTATTGGCCATTTTTGGATGCCCACTAAAGTCAAGGCCCTGTCCTAGACCCATTATATATACATTATCTCAATTCAGTACTGCAGAGACCCTGCAAGGTAGGCATTATTATTCACATGTTATGGATTAGATACTAATATTCAGAAATGCTGACAGTCTACCCAAGGCTATACTGCGAATTAGTGAGAAAGCTCGGACGCAGACTTTGGTCTATCAGAATCCACAGCTGATGTTCTTTCTACTGCTCTGCATAAAAATGAGTTTCAGTTGAGATTCAGTGAGGGGTAGCTTTTTTTTTAACTATGGGGTGTTTGGGACTCTCGTGGAAGGACTGCAACTGAAAAGCCTCTCACCTGCTTTCCCGGATGACAGGGAAGCAGTGCCCAGGGCCTGGCTGAGGGCACAGTGAGATTGGCAAGAAAGTCAGAGAAAACCTTCCCAGGTCTAGCTATTGAGGACAGAATTGCTGAAGGGGCAGAGAACAACTGAAAGTGACCTTTTGATCACGAAAATAGGCGTCATTTTTCCCACGCATGTGCATTTCAACATCTTGCATCCATTTTACTGACAGTGTAAACAAGGGAGAGCTCCAGGCAGAGTACTTCAAAGTTCACAAAGCGTTTAATCAAGGACTGCCTCTCCACACACTCCCAACAGTCCTGGAGTCTGGCTGGAAACATGACACGCTTTTCAAAAGTACTATCAATTTTTGAGAACCTACCACGTACTAACTACTGTCAATTGAAAGAAAAATGCACAACCTAAAAGTTTCAAGTTAAGTTTTATTCGGGGACCTTAACTGAGGACTACAGCCCAGGAGACAGCCTCTCAGTAGATCCAAGGAACTGTTCTGAAGAGGTAAGGTAGGAGCCAGGATATATACGAACTTTTTTTGCTGGGAAAAGACATGTAGTCGAACATCAAATGATTACTTCTAATCCAAAAGAACAGACATCTCAAGTTAATGGTTTTAGTGCTTTTCTATCTATGCATGGGAAGATGCAAAAATCTGGGGTCATTGAAATTATCTATACAGTAAGTCTCCTACACACGAACCTTCAAGTTGTGAACTTTCAAAGATGAAAACATGAATTCGCATGTCCAGTCAAGTAAGTTAGTTCACGTGTCTGGTGTACAGTGTCACATGCGTGCATCCTCTGCAAGTGGTTGTGCTTTTGTGTACTTCTCTGTACAGCACTGTATAGAGTACAGTAGTACAGTACTATCTCCCACCTCCTCTCCCTCCTCCAGTCAGTAACTCTTCTTGCCTGTTCACTCCATGCCAGCCCCTGTATGCCAGCTGTTGTACTGGATTATGGTACTTTTCAAGATACTGTACTGTAAGATTAAAAAGGTTTTCTTTAGTTTTTGTGTTTTTTTAATGTATTATTTGTGTGAAAAGTATTATAAACCTATTACAGTACAGTACTATATAGCCGATTGTGTTAGTTGGGTACCTAGGCTAAGTTTGTTGGATTCATGAGCAGACTGAACTTTTTTTGGGTTACGCGGGCCTCTCACTGTTGTGGCCTCTCCCGTTGCGGAGCACAGGCTCCGGACGCGCAGGACCGGGGTATGAACCCGTGTCCCCTGCATCGGCAGGCGGACTCGCAACCACTGCGCCACCAGGGAAGCCCTGAACTTTTGAATTTGCTCTCGGAACGGAAGTCATTCATATGTAGGGGACTTACTCTATCTAAATATACATCTGAACTGTCTAGGGCCAGTATCCAAAGCACAGAATGCCTCCTGGTTTTCTCCTTCCTGAATTCCCCTCAGGGTATAATGTTGGTGGGTAACTGCAGTGACGAAGGGCTTGATCCTTGAAGAACTGGAACAGCAGGCAACGTTCTTTTCTTTACACTACTCTAGTGGGGGATGATACATCGCCAAAGTTTATCTTCAAAACACCCTCTAGACAAGGGGAAACCCAAGTGTGATTTTAGTTTCCTCCAAATCAAAAAGCTAGTAAAGTAAAATCAAAGTAAAAATAAATGAATAAAGAAATAAATAAGAAAAAGAAATAGTACCTTTATTTTTTACAAAGAAAAATGATTTGTCATGTGAAGACTTGTTGTCGATACAAGTCTCCCAGCTCCCCATTTCAGTCACATTACTGGCCTTAACCACCTTCTACGTAGAACTTCTGGGCTCCCACTGAGGAGAAAAGGCAATCTACGTTTGATTTCACATCTAAAATTAAAGTTAAATCAATAGCATCTGTGTTAGTTTCCTATTACTGCTATAACAAATCACTTAAAGCAACACAAATTCATTATGCTACAGTTCTGAAGGTCAAAAGTCCAAAATGGGCCTTACTGAATGTAAAATCAAAGGGGCAATAGGCTGCATTTCTTTTCAAGGCTCTAAAGAAGAACCAATTTCCTTGCCTTTTCCAGCTTCTAAAGGCCACCTGCAAACCCTGACTCATGGTTCCTTCTCCCACCTTCAAAGCCAGCTGCATAGCATCATCATCCAATCTCTCTCTCTGCCTCTGACCACCACTTCCAACTGCCTTTTCTTCTTTTAAAGATCTTTGTGGTTATGTTGTGCCCACTCAGATAATCCACGAATAATCTCCCAGTCTGAAGTTCCTTAGCTTAATAACATCTACAAAGTCCCTTTTCCCATATAACCTAACATTCATTCACAGGACACGGACATCTTTGGAGGGCCATTATTATGCCTACCACGGCATATTTGTCTGGAATTTATACTCACTGATCTGGAAACAAAGACTTAAAAGAGTTTATAACAAAAGATTCTTTGGCCTCTTTTGTATAAAAAATGATGATGAAAGTACTTTTAAATGTCAGTTAAAGTTCTTAGTATGATTCCAAGGAACAAAACTCTTCAATGTGACATCTAAGAAATGGTTCACATGTGGGCTACATAATGCAATAAACCAAACATCTGTGATGAGGGGAGAAGAAATTCTACTACTGTATGGTAAAAATAAGTATAAAATTGGAGGCCGAAAGATATGAGCGGGGTGTGTGTGGAGCGGGTGGGGTCATCTATATCACCACTGAATGACCCGCCAGCTGGAATTCTAGGCTCTTCTGCTTACTAGCTAGGTGACTGTAGGTAAGCTACCGAAGAAATCAATGCCTCAGTTTCTCACATGTAAAATGGAGACTGTTTCTGTATTATAGCCATGTTTTAGGGTGGTTGGGAGAATTGAAGACCATGCCCCTTAAGTACCTATCACAGAGCTTGGTCCAGGGGAGTTACTATTTACCTAGCAACTATTTACTATTTACCCTATGCAAGGATGTTTTCCATTATTTGGTTAAATGTACAACATTTATATTCCTGAATGGAATCCAGCTTCAGAAGAATTCCTGCAGAGCTATAACTTCTTTCATGATAATACTTTATAAAACTTCCTGATGAACTGCCCAATAACAAATTAAAGAAATGGTCAAGTTCTGACAATTAAATTACACAAAGTTCCAAATGCCACAGTCACAAAACTGAAAACAGACAACACTGGAATGCTAATTCAGCTGAAGGAGCACCAACAGACGGAAGTACCGTCTGCAGGCTATCACAGAGGACTTAATTTTCTGCCTTGAGTTAGAGGTCAGTTTAAAAAATAAAGAGCTATATAGATCTTACATTGTGAATATAATTGCTAACCTCTTTCTGTAATTTCTTTAGGTCATTAAGTAGTTCCTGACACTACCTCCCCAAGTCAGCATTTGAAATGAAAAGGTTTCTGAGCTAGCTGACCATGACAAGTTATATCAAGCCTCATTTATGCTAGGATATACAGAACATATCTTTTTAAAAATCAAGTGCTAAATATTAAGCAGATAATACATTCCCTACAGAAATCTAAAGCAACACTAATTGCAAACAAATATAGAATAGAAAAAAGTATTTACAGTTGTTTATAAAAAATACTCTTATTTTTTATTGTCAAAATGTCTAGTGTCACACTTTTGGACAAACAATTCAACAAAACAAGCTTGCTTCTAGTAGGAAATCTATCAAACACCAAAGAAGGGGACGTCATCAATAAAACAAGAATAGTTTCCTGGTGCAGTATCTGTGGCATGTATCAAAATGTGTATATTTTATTTTAAAATCTCTTAAAAATCCCACTTGTAAAGTTTATGCTTTCATTAACTAGTTATATAAATTGCAAACTCCACAAGCTTTCATATTCATGAACAAAATATAAGTATAACAAAGCAACAACAATTTGTCCTTTAATAATATTGTTTCCTATGAGGAAATTACCTTACGGTTTCCTGTCTTTTTCTTGTGAAATTTGAGTGAAAAGCAGAAAACTTTTAATGCCTTTTAAATTTAAAATTACAGCTAGAGACTAGAGACACATATATACTGTCAGCCAAGCAAAGGAATTCTGCTGTTAAAGCACCAGAGATGTTGCTTTCAATGTGTGTTGCCAAAGCCCTCCTAATTTCATCAGTGTGATTTCATCAGTCTTGCGATGAGGAATCAGAGAAAGTTTGTATTCCTTTGGCTGCTGAAACGCTGGGGTTTTAATATCTTCATAGAATTGAATCTTCGAGGGATTTACAACGGGAGCCTTTAGCTATCTACAACTCTAAGTTTTTCAAGTTGGGAAAACTATTAAAATAAGAAGAACGTAAAATGGCAAGTGCCTTGATGTGAGGCCTTTGCAGCAGGATATGGTGTTAAATGAAGTTAACCAATTTCCACTTTGTAGTTTTGATAGATGTCCAGAGGGCTTTTTGAAAGAAAAACAAAATGAAAAAAGAACAAAAGCTGAGTGGACCCTTGGTTTATATTGTAGTTCAATTTAGGCAAGTCAATATCAGAAAACTCAAGAAATACAAAAGAGGGCTTCCCTGGTGGCGCAGTGGTTGAGAGTCCGTCTGCCGATGCAGGGGACACGGGTTCGTGCCCCGGTCTGGGAGGATCCCACCTGCCGCGGAGCGGCTGGGCCCGTGAGCCATGGCCGCTGAGCCTGCGCGTCCGGAGCCTGTGCTCCGCAACGGGAGAGGCCACCACAACAGTGAGAGGCCCGCGTACCGCAAAAAAAAAAAAAAAAAGAAAAAAGAAATACAAAAGAACTTCTCCTCCTCAAAACTCATTTCATATCTCATCCAAGAGCATACCCTAATGTGCATTTCATCAGTTCTCTGAAGTTATACTCCTCTTGTGTTCCCATCCAAGAGAAAACATTACTGAATCCACCATCTACAGAAGCTTTATTTCATGACTTTAATACACAAAGTGTGTTTTGCATACACCAGGTCAACTTAAAAACTGAATTAGTTTACCAAAAAATATTTCTGAGTATCTATAATGTATTGTTACCTATGCTAAGTTCTAAAAATAAAACAATGATGGGTATAGCAGATGGGTATAGTCCCTGCCTGCACAGAATTTACAGTTTACATGTAGGAAAAAAAAAAAAAAAGCAACTAATTATTCATTTTAGTGTGATAAGCATTGTGAAGCAGAACAGGGTATTATGGGAGCGTTTAATAGATTTGACTAATTGGAGCTTTATAGAATGATTCATTGGATATATGAGCTAATTTTGAAAGATGAAGAGAATTAATAGGGAAAGCAGCTGGGAACTAGTTGTGGGAGAAGGAAAACTATTCAGGCTAACAGGCCCCAGAGTGGATTGATGTGTTGAAAGTTTGAGAACTGAGAGAAAACCAGAATGGAGACAGCCAAGAGGAGGTAAAAGCATGGCATGAGGCAGAGGGAGAAGCAGGCAGATGTCAGATCACGCCAGATTTGGAAGCCGCATCAAAGATTTTACTTTACCCTGATAACGATAAGAAACCGTTAAAAGGTGTTGAGCAGTACATTGATACAATCACTCTTATGTTTTTAATTGGTCACTTTGGAGAATGGATGAATTACTACTAATAAAGCAGCTATTTCTCAAAGATTTATGGATTCCCCACATCACACAGCAATAGTGAATCAAAGGAAAATGAATGCAAAAAGTTAATGAAAAACAAATATGCACCGATAAATCTGAATCCAGAAACTGTAACTGTGATTTGGTAGAATATCACAAAAAGTGTCTGATTCAAACAACTACCTCTGTCTTTACCAATAGCATACAAAACTCCAAGACCACATTCATCACCTGCACTTTGTCCATAATTTATCTGCAGCACCTGAAACTGTGGTTGGCAACAGCAAATCCTCAGTAAATACTTACTAAATGCATGAACAGACAAAGAAGCAAAAAAAGTATCCACAATCACTACACACCAGTGGTAATTACATTCCCCATTCTCCTCTTGATGATTTCGATAAGTATCTCCTCTTGATGATTTCGATAAATATCATCTTTCTATAGATTCTTCCTCTTCCACCAATCCTCCAATGTAAGGCAGAAGAAGGTAGTAGGGTTCAGTGACAAGAGAGGCAAAGGGCTAAGTGGTGTCAAATGATAATGCAGTAGCCTGAAGAAAAGATAAACTAGGGAAGCATAAGATACAAAGAGAATGAGTTAGGTTAGGGCATTAAATCATTCACCTAATGAGGTTCAGGACCCATTAGGGCCTGGTGACTCACAGCTACTGATGACACCCTGCTATGGTCTGGGTGTTTGCACTACCCCAAATTCATATGTTGAAACACTAGCCCCCAAAATGATGGTATTAAGAGTTAGATAATTTGAGAGGTGATTAGGTCATGAATGTGGAGCCCTCATGAATGGGATTAGTGACCTTATAAAAGAGACCCCAGAGAGATCCCTCACCTCTTGGGTCTCATGAGGTTACAGTGAAAAGACAGCAGTCCAGGAAGCACTTCTCACCATGATCTCGTACTTCTCAGCTTCTCTATAACTGCGAGAAGTGAATGCTGTTTATAAGCCACCTAGTTTATGACACTTTTGTTGTAGCAGCCTGAAAGGGACTAAGACACAGCCCTGTCTTCAAGAGTCCATATTGAAAAGCTGTCTTATAGGTGATCAGCTGGAAGAGTATGAAGCTCAATTGCATATGCACTACAGCAAAATAACCAAAGCATCTATGGGTGAGGTAGCACTGTCATCCTCTACTGGAAAGCACGCAGGAAAGTAATGTCCAACAGCTTTAGGGTGATGGCTAAGCAGCTCCGTTCCTCCCATTTTTCACTGCGGCAACACTGAACACTTTAAGTGTATTCAATGTTCAATCAGCCAGGAGAGACAGATCCTCAAGCATACAGCACCCATGCACTATACACACCCTCCACAGGCACACACCTCTACACAGAGAGAAAGGAGAGTGTCCCCCTTGGGTGAAAAGTCTAGGTGAGAGCATATGCTCCAGAGCCCTGGCAGGGCCCATAGCAACCTGTGCCCAGAGACCAGCTTCCAAGTCACCTCATACCCTAGAATTCTATAACAGACAAACTATTATTCAAAAGTGGGACTAACATAAGGAGATTTCAGATCTATAAGGGCTCACAATATGTGTCCCGGAGAGGTATTTTGTAAAAGAATTACCAAAGAAGGTACCACAGAAAGTAGAAAAATGAAGCCAGGAGGAATTATTGGAATTCAGGAAGTAACAGTAAATTAATTACTCAGCGTTACTGTAAAGTTTAAATAGGTACTGATTATTAAAACATTTAACACATATGTGTATGTGGGGGAAGGGAAGAGGTGCCTGAGGTGAGGGTGGAGCACAGAAGTGGAAATTAAATGATGCAAACACATCTTTGTTTACGTCTTTTAGGGTATATATAGATGTTCAATAATTTAAATCTTTGTTTTTGAAAGTATAAGTTCTAACACCTGCTAAAGTCACAATGGAAACATTAAAAGCATAGAAATAGCAGTATCATTTTCAATTTAGAAAGAGATACCATGGTGAAGAGAAAACACAAAGCAAGACATCAGGTTTCAGTGGACACAGTAAATATAAATGTGTTTAAATTAGCTCATCTTTTGGAAGACATTTTCAAATTTGTTAAAACAAACTAATTAACCATATTCTTTTTAAATGATGCACTTTTTATAAAAAGGACACAAGAAAGTTGAAAATAAAGGTAAATGCTAGCAAATTAAATCTGCATTGGCAATAGCACACAAAAGAGAATTCAAAGCAAAAGCTTTAAGAGTTTTCAAGCAGTTCATGACATACTGATAACACAACAATCTAATCATAAATTTTAAGCATCTAACAACAGAAGTACAAAACTTATAAAGGAAGAACTGATACTTCCAAGGAAAATGGATAAATCAGTAGGAGAATATAACACATCTCAGAAATCAACAGATAAAATAGAAAAGCATATTAGTACCGAGGATTTTAATGCCACACTCTAAAAGTTTGATCTACTACACACACACACACACACACACACACACACACCCCATGAGGAGTTGCATGAAAAAGAACAGATCCTTTTTTAAGCACACTTACACAACAAAAAAAATGATTTTCTATCAGGCTATAAAGATGACAAGTTTCAAAAAATTGGTATAAGTCTCACAAGGCTTATTCACTGATCCTATTAGAAAAAATTAGAAATCAACAACAAAAATAGCAAGAAACATTCATACATCTTAAAATTGAAATTCACATTACCAGTCATTGTATTATGTAGGAAATTAAATAACAAACTAGTTATCACAAATATGCCGAAGGAGACATGTAAAAGATGTTTAGTTAATTGTTGTTTTAAACAACAAAAAAATTTTAGGGAAAAGTCTGTTCTTTAATAGGATAAATAAAATTGCTGAATAAAACATGGGACACATACCATGGAATACCAATTATATCTGTAGATACTACCATGGACCCATTTCTAAAATGTATCACTGAAAAAAGCAACTTGCAAAATAATGTGTAGTATATGAGGATATCAATAAAACACAACACTTACAATCTACATGGAGCTTGTATATATTAGTCCATAGAAAAACATCTGACAATGAACACATCTAACAGAGGAGTAGGGAAAAGACACACATTTAGTTTTCATGGTCAAAGAGGACCTCAGCATTTTCTACAATATTTTACTTCTATAAGGAAAACATAACCATGCAAAGATCTGGTCTGAAACAGATTATAAATTAGTTTATAACATATTGAACTTTGAGCAATTATAGATAGTATGTAGAGAAAAGAGAATGAGAGAGAGACAGACCGACAGAGAAAGAGACTTAGTGAGGATGGTGGAAGGGTTCTTCTTTAAAGAGGGTGCTAGATGAGGCATCTCTGAAGAATTAACTTTTGACCAGAGCTCTGAATTAAGTAAGGAAGTTGACTATTGGGAAAACAGGGAGAAGTGTGTGTTAGGCAGAAGGAACAGCAAACACAATGGCCCTGAGGACAACTTGGTATGTTAGAAGAAGAGCAAGGAGAGGGGAGAGGTAAGCAGTAACTATGTATTTTGGGATTTTGTAGACATGGAAAGGAGTATACATTTTATTCTAAGAGTTACAGGAAACAACTGGAGGATCTGAGCAAGGAAAGGATATGATTTATATTTTGGTTTTCTTTAGTTACACTTTTTATTTTAAAATAATTATGGATTTATATACTGTTGTAAGAAATAATACGGCGAGATCCCATGTACCATTTACCCAACTTTCTCCAATGGTAACGTCTTGCATAACTATAGTACAGAATTACAACCAGGATATGGATACAGTCAAGATATAAAATATTTCCATCACCACAAGGATCCTTCATGCTGCCTTTTAGAGCCACATATCCCCTCCTTTTGACCTGGCAACCATTAATCTGGGCTCCATTTTTATAATGTTGACATTTCAAGAATATTACAGAAATGGAATCATATAGTATGTAACATTTTTGGATTGCCTTTTTTCACTCAGTACAGTTCTCTGGAGATTCGTATAAGTTGTTGAGTATATTAATAGTTTGTTTCTTTTTATTGCTGAGTCGTAATCTATGGTACTAGAGTTTAACCACTCCCCTCTTAAGAATTAAGAGAACTAAAATTGGGTCATTTGTAGAGATGTGGATGGACCTAGAGAGTGCCATACAGAATGAAGTAAGTCAGAAAGAGAAAAGCAAATATCGTACAATAACACATATATGTGGAATCTAGAAAAACGGTATAGATAATCTTATTTTCAAAGCAAAAATAGAGACATAGATGTAGAGAACAAATGTATAGATACCAAGGGGGAAAGGGATGGGGAGGGAGGAATTGGGAGACAGGGATTGACACATATACATTATTGATACTATGTATAAAATAGACAACTGATTGGAACATACTGTATAGCACAGGGAGCTCTACCTAATGCACTGTGGTAACCTAAATGGGAGGGAAGTCCAAAAGGAAGGGGATATCTGTATGTGTATGGCTGATTCATTTTGTTGTGCAGTGGAGGCTAACACAACATTGTAAAGCAACCATACGCCAATAAAAAAATTTTTTAAGTTATTAGAAAAATTAGAGAAAAAAAAGAATTAAGAGAATTAAGTCCCTGTATAATCCATGTACAGGTTTTTGTGTGAATACAAGTTTTCAGTTCTTCAGGATGAATGCCCAAAAGAACAACTTCTGGGTTGTATGGTAGTTGCATGTTTAGTTTTTTAAGAAACTGCCAAACTCTTATCTGGAGTAGCTGTACCATTTTACATTCCCACCAGCAGTGTATGAGTTAGCGAATTTTTCTACATTCTTGTCTGCACTATGTGTTGTCACTGTCTTTATTTTAGTCATTTTTAGACATTCTGATAGGTGCACAGTGATATCTCATGATGTTAATATCCATTTCACTAATAGCTAATGATGATGAACATCCTTTTTATGTGATTATATGCCATCTGTATATCCTCTTCAGAGAAATGTTTGTCTCTTGCCCATTATCTAATTGAGTGTTTGTTTTACTATTGAGTTTTGAGGGTGCTTTATATATTCTACATACTAATTCTCTGATGGATATATGGTTGGTAAATATTTTCTCCCAGTCTGTACCAGTCTGTAGCTTATCTTTTCATCCTATCAACAGTTTTGTGGTTTTTTTGGCAGAATAAAGGTTTTCATTTTGATGAGGTTCAAGTTATCAATTTTTCCTTTTATGGATGGTACTTTTAACATCAATTTTAAGAACTCTTTGACTAACTGTAGAGCTTAAAATTTTTCTATATTTTTTTCTAAGAATGTTATAATTTTACATTTTCAATTTAAGTCTGTGATCCACTTTGAGTTGATGTTTGTGTAAGATGTGAAGGTATGAGACATAAATCAAGGTTCTTTTTTTTTTTTTTTTTTAATGGATATCCAGCTGCTCCAGCTACGCTTCCTCCACTGAATTTCTTTTGCACTTTTGTCAAAAATCAGTTGGGTATACATTTGTGGGCATATTTCTGGGTTCTCTATTCTGCTGCATTGATCTCTGTGTCTATCTCTCCATCAATACCACACAGCAAGGACTCTGATAACACAAATATTCGATTTTTTGTTTTAGTTCTACAGATCTCTGAGGCTGTGCTAATTTTTTTTCAGTCTCTTTTCTCGTCTTTTTCCACATTGGGCAATTTCTATCGTTCTGTCATCAAGTTCACTGATTCCTTTGTCTTTTCCCACCATTCTGCTGTTGAGCCAATTCATTAGCTTTTTTAAAATTCTGGTTACTATATAAATTCTGGTTTTTAGTTCTAAAATTTCCACTGGATTCTTCTTTATATCTTCTATTTCTTCCTGAGACTTTTTGATTTCTTTGCTGAGACTTTTTTTCTTCGAGCAAGTTAATAACTGTTCATTGAGGTATTTTCATGATGGTTGCTTAAACCCTTTTTCAGATAATTATTCTCTCTCTCTCTGCTTGGTGTTGGCATCTATTGGTTATCTTTTTTATTTCAGTTTGAGATCCTCCCTGTTCTTCAAATAAGGCGTCATTTTTATTGAAACCTGGACATTGTAGATGTTACGTTATGAAACACTTTATCTTATTTGTCTCCTGCATTAGCTGGGTTTCTGAAACCACTCGGCAGGGCAAGGAGAGGAGCTGACTTTTACAGCCAGGTGGAGGCAGACGCCCAGGTTCCTCACTCAGCCTTCATATATACCCAAGGTGGGAGCTAACTGGTACTGTGGAGCAGTGGCTGAAACTCCATCCCCCGAGCAGGACAACGGTGACAACTCTCTAGTTGAAAAGATACTGCGTTGCTATTGTTGTTGCTCCCATCCTGGCCTCTACTGACACTGTTTCCTGTTTCTCAGGGCATCCACGAGGGTCAGATTAGAAAATCCTGAGCTACTAGAAAGTCCCCAAAACTCAAGGAAGAAATCTCCCTTCACTCATAGTCTTTTGAACAGCTTCGTGCTCGACTCTGGCATGCCCCTAAAATGATCTTAAAATCAAAAGTTACACTGAGCTCAGCTCGCTGCCAAGCAAGCATTTTCCCGAGGCAGGTCTTAAAATATCCTAATAGAAATGTAAAAACATTAAATTTATTTTACCTCCATAAGATGGAATATTTATCTTCAGCTATGCATTCCTATCTTAATGTTTAATTTAATGAAACCAAAGGCATCTGAATGAAAAGTTGCTAAATTTATAATAAACAACTGCTTGTCAAGACAATTTATTACTGGTACACTATATGCCTGCGGATGTGATTTTATGCAGTTTAGATGCAAACATCTAGAACTATCTTTCATATCTGTAAGTATTATCTACTCTGTCTTTGCTCCTCTCCTGAGATGATTTCCTGAGCCCTTTGTTCCCTAAGCAACTGTGAGAATGTGTAAGGAGCTGATACCCTCTTACTGCTAAGTCCTCAACTGCAGACTTAACTTTTTAAAGACTCAGCAGGTCTGGTAGGCAAAGCAACATACCTCAAGAAATCTCCTCACTCCTCAGTGGACATGGAGTCCCAGGAAAAGAGAAGTAGACTATCAGGCTATCCTTAACTATCACTCACTCAGAACTAATTGCTGGGAACGTTTTCCCATCAACACTTCTTTCTCTGGTCATGCACTTGCCTCCTAGACAGATGTGAGGTGTCGTCAGTTCAGTTTCCTTTTATAAAAGTTGACGAATATAAAGCTCAGTCTCATCACCATTGGAATATAACTTAGGTATGGCCTTTTAGGTAATGCATACCACCCTAGAGCAGGGAAAGAGGACATTGCTCTTGCCCTCCCCCACTCGCTCCCAGCATACAAGGGGAGGAGTCTATGGGGCCATGGGACTAGGCCCAACCAGATACATGCCCCCAATTTTGGGCCACTCTCTTTATACCTAGGACCCTACTATGTCCTCTCCAATTGACCCAGCCTTCTTTCAGGGCCTGCACAAGCACTTCCAAGGGTCTATACTCCTAAGGTTATATCAACTGATATGAGCTTAGGTATAGTCAAGGATGGCTTTTTGCAGAAGATGTGGATGGGGCAGTCCAATAATTCAAATTTGAAGTTGGCCTTCCAGGCAATTATAAAAGTATATTTGTCAAAGAAGGAGGATAGAATATATTTTATCTACCAGTCTGTTGGCTTGATTTATAACTTCTAAATATTTAGACCTATGGCAAATGGGCCTCCATCTCTATATTTCTTGCCGAGATCTTGTAACTATTAGAGTTAAAGCCTAGGCTAAATCTGTGTGTAGTAAGGGTAAATGTCTACAATTATTTGCTAATTATGAGTCAGAGGAGCTGGTTCCAAAGAAAGTGCCAGTATAAAAATGTTACAACTGTGTATCTTTAAGATCCTGGGAAACAGGATAGTTAAGAATGGAAGAGATGGAGGCAACTCTATAAAACCTGGGAATCAGAAAACACTTTAAGATCATGGGAGTAGCATTCTCCAGAAAGGATTCCTTCACCCCCAAATGAATGAGGTGCCCGCATCCATGAGATCACTGTATCCTGTCCTACCATAGCACCGTACTGTAATTACTTACGTGTCTACATCCCCCACTAGACTGAGTTCTGGGACAGAGAGACTATTAATTTGGTTTACTACTTTATCCTTAGTAATCTGACATAATGTATAGTAGGTGTTCAATTAACATATTTTGAATGATCAAATCAAAAAATGAATAAATTGTGCTATCCTAACTGAGATGAAACAAAAAATGAAGAACCAACATTTCCAAATCTTCACATACTGGGCAATCTGAGAAAAGCTCTCCTCAGAAAAATGGATAAGAACAGGTTATAACTAGTAAGAAAATATAAATTTGATTCATCAGAAAAATAAACTCTGGATCAAAAAGTCACAGTATTCTGATAACTAGAGAGAAATTTTCCAGTTTGAGAAAGCTTTATGAGTTCCCTAAGGATAAGACTGGAGTCTAATCCATCTCTGTATCCCCAGAACTTAATGCAGTGTCTGTAATATAGTAGGTGCTCAAAAAGAGTTTGGTGAATGAATAGATTGACACTTCCCAAGAAAAAAATGTACTAAACTCTATTTCAGTGTTATATGAACATTGTTCAGAATATATGCTCTAATAAGTATTGAAATTCAATCAAAAGATACATTTTGATTGTGTAATTGTTACCTTTAAATGTACTGGATTGTAAACTCCATGATGTAGCTCATGTGTATAAGGAGTATGAGTACAAAGATATAATTTGTTTCCAAGAATCATTTAAATAAATGATAGTGTTCCAGTTATCTACAACTGTACAACAAATCCCCCAAAACTTTGTGGCTTAAAACCATAATAATCATTCAATTACCTCTTATGGTTTCTTTGGGTCAGGTATTTGACCAGGGCACAGGGGGAACAACTTGTGTCTTTTTTATGACGTTCGACGTCTCAGCTGAGAAGACTTGAAGGCTGAAGTAACTGAATGGCTGGAGGACAAAATCATCTAATAGATCATTCATTCACATTTCTGAAGGTTGTTGCTAACTACTGACTTGGACCTCAGCTGTGGGTTTATTAGGGTTATCTGCCAAAATACTTAGCAGTAATCTCTCACGGTTTTTCTGTTTCCTTAGAGCATAGTGAGAGGGTTCTAAGAGTAAGTATCCCAGGAAGAGCAGGCAGAAGCTCTATCACCATTTGCTGTTTAGATTCAGAAGTCATATAGCTTCACTTCTACCATAGTCATAGGTCCACCCAGACTCTAAGGAAGAGTGTCAACATCACATTATAAGAAAAGCATAAAGGGCAGGAGATATTATTGTTGCTGCCAACATGGAAAATACAATCTGCTACAGTCGACTCTCTCTCAAACATACAAACCACCTCCATTCCCACCATCAAGACTACAAAGTCTCATTCCATTACAGCAACAGCTCAAAGTCCATGAGAATCATCTAAATCAAGCAGATGGGGCTCCTTAGCTGAGATTCTTCGACTACAGCTCCTTAAGCACCCTTCCTTTCCAGCTGGAGACTTATGACATTAGGAGACAAGTTAGGCATTAACAGATTATCAGAGCAGCGTCTTTCCTACAAATGACTCAGGCAGCGACAGTGGACAGGACAAACATTCAAAAAGGGGAAAAGCAGGAGGCACATAGCAGTCACAAGTTAACAGCAATTCTGAAATCCATCCTAACATATATTGCCAGTTCCTTAATTACTGCCCCTAGGAACGATTCTCCGTGACTCTTTGTTCTGCCTTATGAATTATCTTTCCTTTTATGTATAAATCAGCTCATGTTTGCAGCTGAGTAATTTTCTCAAGATGTGTCTTGTTAGTAAAACTTGTGGGGAAAGGGACTGGAAGTCTCTTTTACTTGTACGCTCTGTCCCTTTCAGTCCAAGCTGGTGGTGCCTCCATGAAATTAAAAATTCCTTGAGATGTTCTACGACATTTTTTGGTGTTCATTCACTTCATTAGGCAAAAGTCATTAACCACAAATCTCTTCTGGATGAGCTCCTCTACCTAGTCTTCCTTGAAACACTGCTATGGTTCAACAAATGTAAGAATCTTGAAGCCTTATTACTTAACAGAGATCTATAAGGTACACCCATAAGGTCCTTAGAGAGGCTTTAGTCCGTCTAAAAGAGTCGACGAAGCACCACCTTAAATCTCTCTGAGGTCTCAAAAAAAAGATTATACAGTCATATTCCTGGCTTTTTCTTTAGACCATGTTTTCCTGACAATGACGTGGATTTGACATGTATTAGGAAGCCTTTTCTTAATTTTAGAATAATTTTCCATTTGGAGAGGTGGGAATGAAAAACAGTTTTGTTTTTACATGTGTTTCCTGGCTCCTTTATTTTTAACAGTTTGTTTTTTAGCTTATCTCCCTGTTTTCATATTTTATCATGGGTGCCAAGAAGTTCAGTGACACTTTCAACATTCTCCCTGGAAAGTTCTTTAACTAGATCATGCAATTCATTAGATACATATACTATTTTCCATATACTGTAAGTGTCAATGTCACCAAACTTTTTGCCACTATATAACCATGGTTCCTTTACCTCTAGTCTCTAATAACATTTTTCTTACTTTCCTTTAAGGCTTCACCAGTAGCCTCCCTGTGGCTTTTAGGTGTCCACTAACTCATTCTTTAGGGTCCTTTAGGCTGCCCTTGACAGTCTTCTCAAAGTCCTTCCAGCTTCCATCTGCCATCGAAAGCCAAAGCCACCTGTTTTAATTGTTTCCAGCACCCAAATCTGTTCTGGCTTTTTGTTGCTGAGCAAAAATTACTCCAACACCTTATGGATATTTATTATATCTCACAATTTCTGTGCATCAGAAATTTGGACAGGGCACAGAAGTGACGGCTTGCCTCTGCTCCACAATGTCCGGAGTCTCAGCTGGGAAGACTCAAAGGCTGGGGGATGAAATCATATGATGCTTTGGTCACTCAGGTGCCTTGAGGTTAATGTTGGCTATTAGCTGGGCCCTTGGCTAGGGTTATCAGTCAGAACACCTGCATATGGCCAATCCATATGGTCTCTTCATCTCCTCACAGCATGGTGATTGTGTTCAAAGAACAAGCTGTATTGCCTTTTATGGCCTATCTTTGGAAGTCACATAGTATGACTCTTGCCTTAGTCAAAGGCATGCCCAAATTCAAGGAAAGGTAACACAGACAACCTTCCTCCTTTGCCCCAACATTTCAGTGGGAGAAATGCCTATAATATATCATAAGAAGTGTAGGTAGAATAAGAGAACTTATTGCAACCATTTTGGTAAATATGATCTGCCACACATACTATTAAAAGAAGACTGAGATGTCTATGCTTACATGCCTCCAAAATTCAAAGTGTAATGATATCTTAAGTCTTGTATCTTAAGAATATGTATTTGAAATCTATACATTTTTTTCTGATTTTAATGCTATAAAGAGGATTTAGTGCTCCTCTACAAAATACCCCAAGTTTACACATAAATATAGTAAGGCACAGAGAGTTAAAATAACTTGTCTAGGTCACTGAACCAATTAATAGTCTTTTAACTTCCAATAGAATTATCTTCCCGTCATATATCTTGTTACATTAAAATGCTTAAAATGCTCTCTCCCTCTCTCATCTAACATGGTATCTATAATACCCAAATCATCAACAATACTGCAAGTCTTTATGAAAAGTTTTAGAAATACAGGTGATGGCAAAACCCATACATATATGAACAATTAATTTACAACAAAGGAGCCAAGAACATACAATGGAGAAAGGAGAGTCTCTTCAATAAATGGTGTTGGGAAAACTGGACAGTCACATGCAAAAGAATGAAATTAGACCACCGTTACACCATAAACAAAAATTAACTCAAAATGAATTAAAGACTTGAGTGTAAGACCTGAAACTATAAAACTCCTAGAGGAAAACATAGGCGGTAACCTCACTGACATAGATCTTAGCGATGTTTTTGTGGATCTGATTCCAAAGGCAAGGGAAGCAGGAGCAAAAATAAACAAATGGGACTACATCAAACTAAAAAACACAGCAAAGGATAAACCATCATCAAAACGAAATGGCTACCTACTGAATATAGGTTTTTGCAAATCACACATCCAACAAAAGGGTTAATATCCAAAATATATAAAGAACTCATACAAAAAAAAAAAAACCCTCATACAATTTAACAACAACAACAAAAAAACTCTGATTAAAAAATGAGGAGAAGATCTGAATAGACATTTTTCCAAAGAAGACATACAGGTGGCCAACAGACACTAAAAGATGTTCAACATAAGTTTTATGGAGATGCAAATCAAAACCACAGTGATATCACCTCACACCTGTCAGAATGGCTATTATCAAAAAGACAACAAATAACAAATGTTGGCGAGGATACGGAGAAAAGGAAACCCTCATACAACGTTGGTAGGAATGTAAATTGGTGCAGCCACTAATGGAAAACAGTATGGAGCTATTCTATGTCTGGGTATTTATGCAAAGAAACAAAAACACTTAATTTGAAAAGATATATATACCCCAATGTTCATAGCAACATTACTTACAATAGCCAAGATATGAAAACAATCTAAGTGTCCACTGACAGATGAATGAATAAAGAAGATGAGCTATATATACATAATAAACTACTCAGCCATAAAAAAGAATGAAATCTTGCCATTTGCAATGACATAGATGGACCTTGAAGGTATTATGTTAAGTGAAATAAGTCAAAAGATGAAAAACAAAAACTATATAATTTCACTCATATGTAGAATCTAAAAAAAAGGAGAACAACAACAACAAATGAAACAAAACAAAAACAAACTCATAGACACAGAGTACAGGTTGGTGGTTACCAGAAAGGAAGGGGGTTACGAAGTGGGTGAAATGGATGAAGGAGGTCAAGCATATGGTGATAGATGGTAACTAGACTTTTGGTGATGATCACTACAACAAAGTTGTAGTGAATACAGATATCAAATCATAATGTTGTACACCTGAAACTTATATAATGTTATGTACTTATTTTACCTCAATACAATTTAATTTTAAAAAGTTTTATCACCTTATAACTTTGTAATAAGAATACAATACAAAGTCACATTTCCTGTATGCAAAAAGCTAGAACTTAACTAGTATCTCTGAACAAGCTGCAGGTTAACAAATAAAACTTGCTTTGAACAGAAAGGAATATAAACATTTCACTCATCTTTCTTTCTCTTTCCTCAGTGCAAACTCTGGGTACATGTGTTTCATTTTACTGTCTGCTTTTAGGACTATATAGGCATTTTTCCCTCTGGTAGTACCGCTGAGATGTTTTAATTGGAGAAAGCATGGGTGGGGCCAGTGTTGCCTAACTGATTCCTGAGCAAAATCTTTTTAAAAACACACAATTAGTTGATTTTTCTTTGTGGACTACTACCATCAATAATCTAGAATTGAATTATACATTCTCGAAAATAATAAAAATAAATAAAAACATACCTACTGTGAAAAAGAAAGAAATACAGGATTCCTTTTTTTTTAAAGTAATTTCTTTAAGCCCTTGTGAAAATTGCAGGAACCTTTAAATATTACAATAAGCATTCAACTCGAGCAAGACCCTCAGGTGTGTTAAGCTTACAACTCCACTTAAAGTAACAGGGGCATGCAAGGCAAAAACATAATTACTCCAAATTTGTTTTTAAACATTTATTGACCTTAAGAGTTCAGAGCCTATAATGTTGTTCTCATCCAAAACTAATCACCGACACTTCATAATTCAAATGCTGACAAATTTCCACTCAGCTGCTGTCAAAGATAGCATAATTATACTTAAGGTACTTTTTTCTGGAATGTTTCATATATTTTGGATAGCAGTGTTGGAGTCTCATTTTAAAGGTGTTCATTTGTCAACAGAATATTTTTAAAATTCTAATTTCTGAAAACACTGATATATGAAAATTAAATGCAGATAAAACCCATTAACATGTAATACAGCCTTCAGTCTTTAGAAGGCAACATGCTACTTCTCACTCAGAACTGTGCCTTTAACAGACCTGAGGTCAGACTGTGAACTACAAAGAAAAACAGTTTTTATTTAAAATTTGACAAAAATAAATAAAAGTAAACCAGCTGACAGTTATAACTTCATATATATTGCTGCTTACCCATAAACATTGAACTATTAACCTATTTTTAGAAAACATTATTAAAAATATTTTATTAAAAATATATTTTATTTATATTTTTGCTTTAAAAATGAAACAGATGCCAGAAAAAATACCAGTCTACACTGTTACATAACACAATTTTAATGTAATTAAATTAGTCATCCAATATCCACATCAGATAATTTTTTAGACCCTAAATCAAATTAAGAAAAATCATTTACTTCATGGAGAAAAAACCATCTTATCTGTATCTATGAACTACTCACAAAAATTGATATAAATCACAAAGAAAGGTTTAACGTACTTAAAAATGAAGAAATCATACAGTAACTGAGTTGATTACTCTGGAAAAAAAGTACTGTAAAGGTCAAATACAGAAGTTTAAACAATATATCTACAATAATATGGAGATTAAAATCACAACATAAAAATTTTATAATATGACAAATCATTATTCTTATGTAAAGAACTGATGCAAATTAATAAATAAGTAAAAATGAAAGACCCTCCTATCTGTTTTGGAAAAATAACAGTTGAGTAAGTAGTTGAAGAAATAGCAAAAATAAATGTATAATAAACATCTGAATAAATGTTTAACATCACTAAGAATCATTTACATGCAAATTAAATCAATAGAATCCAATTTTAATTGACAAAATAAACAATGATTAAAAAATAAGAACATCCAGTTCTGGAAATGGTGCATTGAAGCTAGGCACTCCCAACCACAACTGATAATAGTCTAAACTGATACAATTTTTATGAAGAACAACCCAGTTATTAGTTGCTTGAAAAGTATCCAAAACCTATGACTAAGTGATTCTACTTTTGAAGGTCTGTTTTATGAAATTAAATTTAAAAGAAAATTTATGTCAACACCACATATTATTACATTGTTTATTACTAGTAAAATGGTGGACACAACATAAATATTCAGCTTTAGGAAATGATTAAATCCAATCCCTATATACTTATATAAAGATTTTACAAAGGTTTTTACATATTGTGAACTGCATATGATATAATATTAATAAGAAAGGGTACAAAAATATTCATTATATTTCCCATTACATAAAATGTATATCAAAGAAGCCTGGAATACAATATTCCAAAAAGTTGGGAGTAACTCTGGCTTTACGGAAGTACTATGAGAGATTTAATTTGTTTTTGCTTTCCATGTTTCAAAAACAAGTCTGTATCACTTACTATTAGAAAAAGGTAAAAAGAGAGAAAATGTTTAATCATTTAAGAGGGAAAAATTTAAAAAGAAAATATTAGCTTCTGGCAATCATTAGTATAACAACAGGTAAAAATAATGTTTAAATCTTGGTTGAAAACTTCTATTCATTTTCTTTCATATAATGATTCACTGATTTTTCTCTTAAAATTCTGTACAAGGATTTTTTTTTTAATACGGAAAATCCGAGTCATTCTTTTTAAAAGACTCTGATGATTATACACCTGCTTGTTTTCCTTTCATCCTTGTCTACCAGGAAGTGCAGGGTCAAGTGTCCTTCTGAGAAAAACAATCATGTTATTCTATTTTCCTAACAGTCATCTACCTGCCTAGTCAACTGCCATTTTCACTTACATCTACAGTTTTTTAACATGTCTTACGATAGATCTGTTATGGCAGATGCTGCCATACTTTTTCTTAAATGTGTATAATGTAGAATATGTGAAAACAACTTAAAAGAATTGCATGATGATGAAAAAATTTGCATAGTTAATTAGGGACAGAAGTTTTCAAATTAATGAAGGTTTAAAAGTAAAACTAAATTTAATCAATGTTTTTTACCTTAAATTTTGGACTCTAGATAAATCCTGGGTTTTTAAGTATAAAGGTTATGAGGGTGACTAGAAAGAGAAGCCAGGAAAACCATTTTCTCTGCAAGAAAAATTAAGCTAATTGCATGAATGCAGGGCTTGTCAATAGGATTAACAGCTGAAGTGCTTCTGATTATATTATTTGTCTACGCATACCATTACTCTGTGGCAGCTTTCTCTTTTAAGAAATTCTATTCTTTATATTAATCCTTGAACAAGTCTTCTCTCTCTGTGTAAAAAGCTTTCTACCAAATAAGTAAGTGAGCCATTGAAACATAGAAGAATGGGGTGGCTATATTTCATCACCTTCCTGGTTGTGCTGTGGGTCTGTTTTCTGTACAAGGTGATAAATTATGGATATCAAGGCTCCATTTCCATCAATTCTCTTCTGGAAATGAATCTTTAGGAAATCGTTTTCAGACTGTGTTATCATCATTGTCTGATACCAAAATGAGGCTTTTTTTCTATCATAATTTGATCACTTCTAAATTACAGCACATTTTGAATATTCTTGCATCTCTGTGCTACAAATATTGTAATAACATTTCCCTGACTTCTAAAGTAAAGCTATGAATTCACTTTCAAAAATGCTTTTAAAAAATCTTCCCAAAGTGGAATTAAATATCTGTTTGTATTGCTCTCAACAAATGACAATAATGTTTTAGGAAGTTATAGATTTATTCCTATGAATATGTACATGCTTTGAAATACAAACTCTAGAAAATGTCAATGTGGCCTGGAAGTTTAACATTAATCTTGTCAAATTCTGCAAGGGACAAAAAAGAGAGGGTTAGCTAGTAGATGAGACTTAGGTGCTGTTGGACACCCATGTAAAGTATAAAAACTTTGGTGCCTTATTAGTGATAACTTAGTTAAATGGTTGTAATTGTTTTTCCAAAATGAACATTGGTTAGAGTGCTTGGTTGTTATATGAACTGGCTTCAGTTACTAATATCTAGAGCTTAGAATTTAGAAAAAATATTTATGTGAACTTCTCATTTTACCTTTTTTAATACCTTATATATAAATTGATTAAAATAATTTCAAACACACATAACACATATTCTCCCTGTGCAAAATTAAGATGTGAGATTAAAGAAAATGTTGATAACTAACTTAAATTTCAGTCTCATCCCCAGAGGTACCCAACATTATCAGTTGAGTGTGCATCCTTCCTCCTCCTTTTATCACATTTATGTATAACTATTAAACATAATATATAATAATATATATGTAAAATACCATATACTTTAATGTGTATGTAAAAGTACATAGTATTTTATATACACTACACATACAAACACAAATCCATAAAAATTCCAATAGCAATGTAGGAATATACCTATTACCACTGAAAATGAGCTTTTTTTCTCATCTTCTATGAATTACTTATACAAGTATTTCCTCCATTTTTCCTATAAGGCTATTTAACTTTTCCTTATTGATTTGTGTAGCTTTCTGTGTATTCTAAATATTAACGTGTCTCTTGCTGTATTTAAATTTTAATTGTAATGTCAATTTCTTCAATTTTTCCTTCGTAAGTTTGGCTACTTATTTTAGAAAGGTTTCTCCAACCTAAAGATCAAATATACATTCTTCTATATTGTCTTCTAATAGTTTTATAATTTACTTTCACATGAATATATTTAATCTATTTTTCATTTATCTTATGAGTTGTATGAGTAAGAAATCATATCTTAAAAATTTTGTAGAACACACACCAACTTTTATCTTATTTACTGAATAACCCATTCTCCATACTGACTTAAAATGTCTCCTTTACAATTTATGTCAAATTCGAAGAAAGGAAGAGAGAAGTAAACACTTCTGGGCTCTTTACTCCATTTACCTATTTGCTAATATCTTTTTCAATTAATAATTACTTAATTCCTACTTAATTACTATAATTTTTAACACTTTATTAGGGCAAGCTTCCACCATTGCTTTTCTTTCAATATCGTCTTGGCTATTTTTTCACATTTACTTTTACTTATAAATTGCCATCAGCTTCTCAAGTTCATTGGAAAAAATCTATTGATTTTGAATGGTGTGAATTTAAATTACAGATCTAGATTACAGATTTGCCTTATGGCAACTGAAATATTTAAAATGATAAATTTCCTCACCCATAAAATTTTCTCTCTCTCCATTTTTGCAGCTCTTCTAATAAAACTCCTTAAATAACGTTTTAGATATTTTAAAATTTTAATCCTGAGTTCCGTGGACAGACTTGCTGGCTTTCTTCTTAAGTGCTTTATGGTTTGTGTATTTGTTGTTGCTATTAGCTATTTTTATTTGGATTATTAACTCTGTATTCCCTAGTTTGTTAAGTTCACATATATGAAAGTAATTACTTTTGTATGTTGATATTTTATCTAGCCACCTTGTTGAACAAGCTTGGGTTCTGATAGTTTGTCAGCTGATTCTCTTGGATTGTCTATGTGACAATCATCTTCTGTAGGTTATCCGGTTACATTGTTGTTGCTATTGTTTCATTGACCAGGCCTCTGGTGCCCTGTTAAATAGATACAGTAATAACGGACCTTCTTTATTGTCCCTCTTTTCAATGGGAATCCTGAAAGTACCATTTAATGGGATATGTATTTTTATAGATTTTTGTAAAACACCTTCAAGATAATGATAACAACCTTTCTAGTCCTTGTTTGTTAAAGAATGAATTTAAGTTTTATTTAAAAAGTTTTTCGTATCCTCTAGTATGTCACTATTGTGTATTGCATTGACAGACTCTGTGTTGCTGAAACATTTGTTATATTTCTGGGGTAAACACTGGATGTTCATGATATATTTTAATTTCAATGCACTGCTTGATATTTATAAATATTTTATTTAAAAATTTTGCATCTATGTTTATATGTTTTTTCTGTGAACCTATGTATTGTTTTCTCTTTACCAGGTTTTTAAATATTTGTACTCCCCCTTTCTTGCCTTTTATTGAATCAATCAACCTTTGTTTGTATCTTTTATTTTTACTAATGGGTAAAACATCTATTTTCTCTTCTTCTAGTAGTAACTTTAATTTTTAAACTACTCCTTTATAATGAATTGTAATTCTACTGTTTCTAAAAATGGCATAAACAAATTTTCTCACTAAAAGTTAAGAACTGTAGCATGTTTATGCTTTTCTTCACCATCCCATTTGCCTTGTTGATATAACCTGGAAATTTTTAATTATAAATAATTTTAGAAAAAATAGTTACAGTCAATATTTATTTAGGATTTATAATAGTTTTGACTAATTTAGTTGCTTATCAGTGCTTTAGTATCCTTATTCTTCCTCTTGGATCCATATTTGTCTTCTTGCAGGAGAACATCCAACAGTAATTCAACCTTGTCTATAAGTGATACATTCTCTGAACCATTCTATGTACAAACCAACCCTCTTTCTCTCACACAACTGAATGATCAGATAAAGAATTATACAAAGTTATTTACCTCAAATGTACTTTCCCATTATCTTCTTGCATCTATTTAACCTAGTGAACTTTGAGGTGAATCTAATTTCAATTTGACCATTATTTCCTAGTAAACAATCTCTTCTACTTTCCTTCTCTGGAAGCTTTTCGGGTTTTGTCTTTGTCCTTGGTTTTGTCTTTGTCCTTCTAAATTTCATTAGGATGGGTGGTGCTCTGATAGCTTTCTTCAACCTGAAGACAGAACTTTTCCCAATTCTAAGAAATTTTTGACAGTTCTTTCATTTAATGTTATTAATTACCTCCACTCCACTCTCTTCTTCTGAATCTTTTAGAATGTGAAGTTTGAGACAGGAGATTACCTTACCTTTAATACGTTTCATCTCTTTTTTTTGTTCTGGATTCTGTAAGAATTCCTCAGTTCATATATATTTTTTTTAGTATGTAAATTCACTTATCAGCTTCAGGGCTCATTCTGTTATACTTAGTTCATCTATTTTGCTGTTGTTTGACTAACCAATTTTTATTTTCCATGTAAAATAATTGATTACTTTTTAGGTATCAATATCCTCTTGCAACTCCCTGTTGCTAAAATATAATTTGCTCTAATAAGAAATCCTTATTCTAACAGCTCTGTTTCTTTGGGTTTAAGTTCTTCTGTTTATCACCTTTGTTGTCTCTCTTTCATGGCAATGAATTTCCCTGAGTACTTGGTGATTTTTTTAATTCTGTGCTCCTTTTAAAAGGGAAGATTCTCTGTTAGGATGTCTGCTGTAGCACTTCACTGTTTTTCTTTGCTATACCAAAATCCTGCTCCTGCACTAGCAATGAGTTTACTGCTAACTTACAGAACAGCTAATAGAAAGATTAGCTTTATTGTGTGATTCACGTGCTGTCAACTTTAGCTTTCTAAAGAGAAGTTGAGTATACTTTTGGCCTTTAAATGAAATAATAAGATAGAAAAGAATATTTATTCTACCTGGAAGACAAAAACAAATAATTTCTTAGAGAACTTTGGGTAGAATAATATCACCAACAGATTCTAGTACAAAAATAGCAGCTCCAAAAAAATTCTGCTATAAAAGGAAAAATCATGGTGGGATATTTCACTTCAGATAGAAGATTTTTATTTCAAGAGGTTGTTTTCTTTCGGCTACTCCATGAAAAGAAGTTTGGTAGGAAAAATGTAACCCAGGGCATTCAGAATCTTAGCTGCTTGCAAAGTCATGAGTAGAAAAGCAATTTCAATATGAATTGTTCTAAAATTAGATGAGATTTAACTTGGCAAGAGATACAAGATCAAGTCATGTACCTCTGTGATCTTCCACTGACATTTAGAAACTGAGATTGATCATAGTAACACACATATCACAAGGTTTTGAGAGGACTAAATGGATGAATATATCTGACTTTATATTTTATAAATGGTAAAATCTTCTAAAAAGTCATTTGCCACATATGCAGGCCCTCACTATAAAAGAAACTACACGTTATTCATTATTATTAAGCCAATTTGTAATAAAATAAAATTTTGAAATTTACTTTTGCTTTTTTGTGTAATATCTCTTCTTATCCTATCCCTTTTTCATATATAGATGAATAGTTAAATAATATTCCCTTGATGTCCTTAATATCCCAATCTGAAGATTCAATTATAAATCATGTTTCCCCTTCATGTTCGAACGGAAGAATCTCTTGAGTTGCTTGTTACATGAATAATAAGTTCTAGGGCTTCCTCTGGAGATTCAGATTCAGGAGGGGCCCAGACAAATGTTATTTCACAAACACCCAAATTAAAATTTGTCATCAGGAATATATGGAAAACACTGGCTTAAAGTAATGAGCTGTAATGGTTTTCTAAGAGTCACAATTCATCTTCATCTAGTGCTAATGACAAATGGCGAAACATTATAATCCAGAAATAAACCGCCCCAAATGTGTCTAAAGTCCTCCGTATGCTCTCACCCTAATGAAAAATAAGTTAAACTGCTTAGAAGAAACCATTTTCAGGTCGTCTAGTCTGTGTTCCACTTATATTATCCCAGGTAGATGAGAATAAATCCTATTTCCTAAGACTTCCAGGTAAAAAACATTTCCCTCCTTTGTGACAGCCCATTCAAATATTTTTTCAACTGTCCCAAAGCTCATTTTTTTAAATCGGGCTTAAATATTTAATGTATATAAATTCATTGTTAGTAGATTAGCATTGCTACTGGAATGCAAAGACTTATATCTCAAACCTTACTAAGCTTACAAAATGTCCCCCAAATTAAAAACTACTCTTCATCATCCAGAAGCTAATTTCTCACTAAGAGAAGCCAAAGAGATCAAAGAACAGAAAAAGAAAAAACCTGTAACCTGCATCCACCTAAACACCTCTGTGAATGTGCTGTCAGTAATACAGGAGGGGGGGGGGGGGGGGGGGGGGGGGGGAGGAAGGGTATGTTTTCCAAGAGACAAATGATTAGCATGAATGCATCATGCTCAGACCTTTAGGATAACAGAATAGCTGGGGTCTAGAAAAAATTGTGCAACTGTTTCTGGAATGCTTTTATTTGTAATTTCATGGACAGTGTATTGTGCCAAAAAACATCAGTGGAAGGTATTCATTCATCTGCATGATTGTCTTAGAAGTCCTGATTGCCACAGTGATCACTAATGAATATGCAGAACATCTTTAAGATTCAGCAGTTTTCAGATAGGCTAGTGACAAACAACCGTGACTAAATTTGCTCTGAAGGCTCTTTTTAGAGGGCTAGGGCCCCTGACATGGTGCCAGTCGTGCCAGCACAGGAGAAAAACTGCCTTGATTGTGCTCTTGTCTGCTAAAAAGCCTAGGCAATTGTATTCAGCTCCTTTCTCAATAGCAGCCTCTTCAACAGCTTGGTGTGAACCAGCCATTCTAAGAATGCCTGTTTAAATCTTAGAATGATGAAGAGAGAAAAGTGGACTGATTTGGCATTGAGACTTATGGAACAGGAGGCAACATTAAAATTTAAAGTATTCATGGGTATGCACACATAAAATTTCAGTTCATGATTTTGGTTACTGCACTTTTGGTCTTTTAGTTGCAAATCTCTTATACAGTTAAATATGTAAACTCGCCATACACACACCGAAAGATCCATGCTTGTGGCCAGTATAGCTATTCACTTTTTAAAACTGTTTTGACTGGAACAAAAACAGAAACATAGATCAATGGGAAAGGATAGAAAGCCCAGAGATAAACCCACGCACATATGGTCACCTTATTTTTGATAAAGGAGGCAAGAATATACAATGGAGAAAAGACAGCTTCTTCAATAAGTGGTGCTGGGAAAACTGGACAGCTACATGTAAAAGAATGAAATTAGAACACTCCCTAAAACCAGACACAAAAGTAAACTCAAAATGGATTAAAGATCTAAATGGAAGGCCAGACACTATAAAACTCTTAGAGGAAAACATAGGCAGAACACTCTGTGACATAAATCACACCAAGATCCTGTTTGATGCACCTCCTAGAGAAATGGAAATAAAAACAAAAACAAACAAATGGGACCTAATGAAACTTAAAAGCTTTTGAACAGAAAAGGAAACCATAAATAAGATGAAAAGACAACCCTCAGAATGGGAGAAAGTATTTGCAAACGAAGCAACTGACAAAGGATGAACCTCCAAAATTTACAAGCAGCTCATGCAGCTCAATATCAAAAAACACAAACAACCCAATCCAAAAATGGGCAGAAGACCTAAATAGACATTTCTGCAAAGACGATATACAGATGGGCAACAAACACAAGAAAGGATCCTCAACACCACTAGCCATTAGAGAAATGCAAATCAAAACTGCAATGAGGTTTCACCTCATGCCAGTCAGAATGGCCATCATCAAAAAGTTTACAACCAGGGCTTCCCTGGTGCAGTGGTTGAGAGTCCGACTGCCGATGCAGGGGACGTGGGTTCGTGCCCCGGTCCGGGAAGATCCCACATGCTACAGAGCGGCTGGGCCCGTGAGCCATGGCTGCTGAGCCTGGGCATCCAGAACCGGTGCTCCACAATGGGAGAGGCCACAACAGTGAGAGGCCCGTGTACCACCAAAAAAAAAAAAAAAGTTTACAACCAGTAAATGCTGGAGAGGGTGTGGAGAAAAGGGAACCCTCTTGCACTGTTGCTGGGAATGTAAATTGATACAGCCACTATGGAGAACAGTATGGAGGTTCCTTAAGAAACTAAAAATAGAACTACCATACAACCCAGCAATCCCACTACTGGGCATATACCCTGAGGAAACCATAATTCAAAAAGAGTCATGTACCACAGTGTTCATTGCAGCTCTATTTACAATAGCCAGGACATGGAAGCAACCTAAGTGTCCATTGACAGATGAATGGATAAAGAAGATGTGGCACAGAAATACAATGGAATATTCCTCAGCCATAAAAGAAACAAAGTTGAGTTAATTGTAGTGAGGTGGATGAACCTAGAATCTGTCATACAGAGTGAAGTAAGTCAGAAAGAGAAAAACAAATATTGTATGCTAACACATATATATGGAATCTAAAAAAAAAAAAAAGTCTGAAGAACCTAGGGGCAGGACAGGAATAAAGACACAGATGTAGAAAATGGACTTGAGGACACGGGGAGGGGGAAGGGTAAGGTGGGATGAAGTGAGAGAGTGGCACGGACATATATACACTACCAAATGTAAAACAGCTAGTAGGAAGCAGCCGCGTAGCACAGGGAGATCAGCTGGGTGCTTTGTGACCACCTAGAGGGGTGGGATAGGGAGGGTGGGAGGGAGACGCAAGAGGGAGGGGATATGGGGATATATGTATATATATAACTGATTCACTTTGTTACAAAGCAGAAACTAACACACCATTGTAAAGCAATTATACTCTAATAAAGATGTTGAAAAAAACACCAAAACTGTTTTGTATTAGGATATATAATATACATAATGAAAAGTGCAAAAAAATACAAATGTACAGCTCAGTGAGTTATCACAAAACCAGTTCCTGTGTAACTATCACTAGGTCAACAAAGAATATTGCTAACCCTGCAAAAGCCCTCCCTTCATGGCCACTCCCAACCACCATGCTTTCCCATCTCCTCAGAGGAAACCACTGTCCTGACTTCTAACACTACAACTTAGTTTTCACTATTTGATACAATTTTTTATCAACGAAATTACATAGTATAGACATTTTTGTTTCTGACCTTCCCAGCAATATTATAATTGTGAAATTCATCCCTGTTGTTGGCTGTGATGGTAGTTCCTTCATTTCCATTTTTAAACAGTATTTCATTGTATGACTATAACACCCTTATTTATCTATACTACTGTTCAGTGGACATTTATGTTTTTCCAGTTTAGGATCATAATGAATAATGATGCTATGAATATTCATTTGTATGTCCATTGGTGTGTGTGTGTGCATGCGCACACACACACACACACACACACACTTTTCTGCTGGATACCCCTATCCAATTTCACTAAGGAGTGAAATTGCTGGGTCATAAGTTATGCAAAAGATCAGCTTTAAGAGATACTATTAAGTATTTTTCCAAAGTGATCACACTAATTTATAGTCCAGTCCTAGCAGCAGTATAGGAGGATTCTTGTTTCAGTCATGAAACCCAATACAAAATAAATGTCAAAGTTGAGAAGAATTTCTGCTATTATAAAAATTTGAGCACATGGAAACTTTGAGAGAAATGTCTCATTAGATATCTGAAGGCATGCAATAATACTAGTGGCTAATGCCTATATATAGGACTTACTTTGTGCCAGACACTGTTTTACTGTTCTAAGAAGTACATATGTAATGTAGTCTTCACAACAACCCTATGATAAAGGTACTATTATTATATTATTATTCCCATTTTACAGATGAGGAAACTAGCACAGGAGGTTAAGTAAATTGCCCATGGTCATCTAGTTTGTACGTATTATAGCTGGAATGTGAACCTAGGCAACACGTCCCCAAAACCCACGTTCTTAAACTACTGTCTGGTACATTAACAATGGAATAATTCACAAAAGTCAGTGCCCCTGTAACTTATATCAACCATTAACAGCACATGTTTGAAACAGGAATATATGAATGTTAGTGTTAGTATTTTTCATAATGGCTCATAATGGCTAATTGAAACAGAAAGTAGACATCAGTGAGCTGAGGCCAGTCTTTAAGAAATATTTTAATTTTAGAACCCAGGTATGGAGTTTTTGTACTGCTTTTATAAATTCCTTTGTTTAGGCTTTCAAACGTTAAATTCAAAGTTAATGCTACATTTAACATTAAATTTAGAAATTCCTTCTTTTAGACCTGCAAATGTACATCATCTAAAAATACAGCCTTTGTAATCAAGAAGACATAAAAATAAATGCACTTGATTTGACAAGCTAACTGTAATAAACAGTAATAATAATAATAAAACTCTAGGACTATGTCTATCTAGTGCTGCTCAGGAATCAGGCACACACCACTGCAACATGACCACCTGGATATCCTCAGTCACAGGTGATGATACCCTCTGAGGGGGCATAACCACCATTTCCAGTCAAGCTCTTATATACACCACACTGATGAAATGGGTCTGTGTTGTGAGTCAGCCAAGCACGTGGCAGTACTAAGTAGGAGACACAAGTACTCAAATAACCCTGGCTCTAGCTAGTTTGACAACCTTAGTCTCGCCATGCACTAACATGTTATTCAAATCAGACTGCCACTCATTTGAGAGCTCCAACTACACCATATCCCCCAGTTCTCTCTGTTCCCCGGGGTACATTCAGCTCTCTGATGGTAATCAGCCTTATAGTTTCAACTCCACGGAGGCCCAAGGAGATCAAATACTGTCCAAGAAGATAGGAATTCTGACAAAATTCTTGAGCTCCTCTAAGTAAACTAACAGTAAATGAGCAAGGGAAGAAGGTTTCCTTGTGTGGAGCTATCTTCATCTGAGAGGTTGTGACTCCATCTGTATATATGCCTTTCTTTTCCTCTTTCTATTCCTTCCAATTTAAAACAGCACCATTTCTAGCCAGCGTGTCTGAAGAAAAACATATGATTGTAAAATAATTTGCAAAAATATATATTGCTGTAAAATATTCAAAGGGATTTCCTTTCTTGCAGAGTAAGTCCCTATTGTATATGCAACAGGATATTTCAGATACATTTTGTTGCATATTTAGCACAATTTTGAATATTCATATTGCCCCAAAAGCTACTTACTAGAGCCTTCATAATAATACTTTTTAATCTTCTATACAACAGCATAAACCCCAAGTCTTCTTTATGAATTCACTAAAGTTGTATTCAGATAAGAGTAATTATCCTTAAGTATATAAGCCTAAAATATGTAAAGGATATTTATGTATTAAAGCTGGTAGGTTCTGATTGCTTTTATTTTGATGGGGAGTTATGAATCCTCTACATTTAAAAGAAAATGTGTTTTCAAGCCCCAAAGCTAGAAATCTTTTTAAAACATATTGAAAATGAAGTCATATTTCCCTGGTCTATTTCAGCATACAGTACTTTGTAAAATAAATACTACAAAGTGGTTTGACTTCACAACAATAATTGCTTAAAAACTGCCCCAAGGTTAGGCTTGGCATTGAAGATTTTGTCTGGTGGCCAATTATTATGGTTCTGTTAATGCTCTAAAACACTGTCTATAATAGAAATGTCAACTTCTCTGTAGTCCATATGAATGAAATATTACAAATTGAAGTATGCAGTTGATGTGCAACTTCTCCTATGAAATACGATGATTGCTATTTGCCAGTATATTTTAAAAAAATATATGAGCAACAATTGGTATGAATGCCTAGGGACTACAATTAAAAGTATTGTTCAATTCCATACAATCCAATCTTTTATTATATTGTTATATTCAGTGACTAGTTCATTATGAGTTACATCAGAAAGTAAGACAGCCTTCCCTAACTCAGTGACATACCATACACTATAATTATTTATTAGGGGCTTGTGTACACCTACTAACTCTGTGATTCTTGGTAGACATTTTAAACTGTAATTTATAAAGAAAGTAGAATTTGAAACAGAGATAGTTCATCCATTGAGAAAAAGCAGGAATACCCAAAGCACCATATCAAAAGCCTGCTCACCCATTTCAAATTCTGAATAGTAATAAAAGCATGTCCTACCACCTGCTCTAGCAGTCCTTTCCACAGAATCAAGGACAAAAGAAACAGGAAGATTACTGGGGAAACAACATCCTATGCAGCTTCCACTTGCCTCTTCTCCCTGCTATCTCTATTCTGCCTGTTCCACGGGTGACAAGATCAAACCATGCATGTGTTTAAACAGCATTTAAGTAATACCAATAAGTCAGGCGAGCACTTTGGTTTACACTGTGTTGTAGTCAAAGGGCAGCGAGTCTTAAAATTCTGGGGAATAATTTATATAATATTGCATGTGCTACAATTATCACTTACATGAACAGCATTGACCTGAATCTTTAACTCTTTTCTGGAAACATACTTTCCACATTGAAGAAGTGCCTTAAATCACATTATAATTTCTTATTCTTCAAAAAGTTGTCAATCAAGAAGGAGCTAGTCATCATCAAATATATTCTAGTCACTGTGGAGGTTTAAAAAAAAGAGTAAAAAAAAAAAGAGTAAAATATGTGACCTCTACCGGTGAAGAATCATATCTGGTTGTTTTAAAAAAAGACATACAAAAGTTACTAGAAAATAAAGTGTAGTGTGTATTACAACACACTAGAACGTTTTCAAACTATACTTGCTTTGGGAATTTAGCAAGGAATGGAAGAGCTTGGTCTCAAACTGTCATTGAAGGAAATATATGTGTTGAACTGATTGGTGGAGAGGCAAGAAGATATCTCATGTGGAAAGGAGACCACTTGGAAAATGGTACAAAATGAGAATGAGCATGTAGAAGACAGAGGTTAACCAATGTGATTGATTCATCAATGAGATGTTTATCATAGTACCTGGTTAATGGAGAGTGTTAAATGGCACATGTGAACCTGTAGGGACAGCCACCAAAAGGATTGAAGTAGGAAAATACAACCTGTAAGCTTTTGTCTTAGAAGATTCATCAGGAAGCAGTGGTAAAGTAGGGTATTAAGAAATTAATGATTGCATTGAACACTTTAATGCATACAACATACCGGAAACGAGCTCCAGATTGAGTGTGTCTTGACTGGACTCCCAGCAACTCTACTTACTGAGGTACCCAGAACTGCTGCTGAAATCCTTGGGCAGCAGTTTTCTCATCTAAAATTTTGGTATAATAAAATACCTAGCTCATTGGGTTATTATGAAAATTAAATGGATTAATACAGGTTAAAAGCTTGGAGTAGAGCAGGTACATCATAAGCAGTCAATAAAACAATGCCATTATTATTATTGGGAATTACATGTATATGTTGCATATTCACACACACAATTTTTTATATTAATTCTCTCATCGTGTAAAAATTATTAACTTGAGGATAAAGGATTATGAATTTTTCAAAACTACATCCCACAGCAGTTTGCAAGGTACAAGTCACAGAACAGGCATACAATAGATATTTCCTAAAGAAAAAAAAATATGGAAAGGGAGAGATAGGCTAATATTGGATATTGATTATTAAGCTAATAGAAAAAATTCATGAGGGTAACAAGACTGCATCAACTACTTTGACCCCCTCAGAACTTAGAGAAATGCACTGAACGAATATCCACAATGTGTTCCAAGGAAATGTCGGAAAATTTTCTGAAATCATACACAAGAGCAAACTGACAGCTTCATCATTCTAGGTCTCCCCAAAAAGATGCAGAATCGCATGTGAAATTTAACAGGAGTCAGGAAAGCTGAAGAGATGAACCAGGAAGGGAACTCTTCAAAGAGAATAGAGTCTTGAGTGTTTCAAAACATATATAGAAGCAGAGACAGAGATTTTCTGTGGGGAGACAAATACTGGGGACAGTTACTTAGAGGAGAGAGGTTTCACATTCTCCACAAAGGTTAGAGGCATGTGTGTGTGTGTCCCCTATGTATTTCAGAGCAAAAGTGAGCCGACAGCATAGAGCAATGGATGCATATAGATAACAAGCCACCAGTGGGTACCACAAATGTGGGAAGCAGACCTCGTGGGTCAAAACAAGGACATAAGAATACAGAGGAACAGTGCAGATGAGATGGAGCCTGCCTCTGAGGTGCTCCTAACACTCATGACCTTACTTTTCAAAGTTCCAGTTAATGGAACAAGGTGAAAGAAATTCAAAATATAAGGAGCTTGGCAGCATGGCTGAGGTAGCAGGTCACCCTGATGTGCTGCTGGCTTAAATTTATTAGATGCTATTTTCTTTTAAGTCAACGTCTTAGCATAACTTATGCTCAGAGTTCTTGTAAGAAGTGGTGTATAGAAACAGAAGAATGGCAAATGAGTCAGTATAATACAATTTTGCAATAAAATCCCAAACAAGGGACTTCCCTGGCAGTCCTAGTGGTTAAGATTCCATGCTTCCACTGCAGGGGGCACGGGTTCGGTCCCTGGTCTGGGAACTAAGGATCCTGCATGCCGCGTGGCGGTGGCCAAAAAAAAAAAAAAAAAAAAATCACAAGCAAAAAGCAATTCCTTAGAATTTTTAATATAGGACCTCTGTTGGCAGAGTTGATCAACCCACAGATTACCTATGCATACAAAGAGCTAAATATATAATTAAATTATGTTGGAAAGATATGTCTAAGCCAGTAATCTAATCATTCTGTAGATGCTACAAATTATGACTTCACAAGCACTGTATTTGCAATTGGTTCCCTAAAAAGAAAAGAGAGGCTTTGATGGTGATGGTCTGGTTGAGAAGGGAGAAGTTGAACATATCCTTATTTAAATATTACAATGTCATCTCTTCAATGAGGTTTTCCCTATACACTCCTATAGAAAACAGATGCCCAGCACTCACTCTATCACAGAGCTTGTATATGCATTAATTACGCTTCTTAATTTTTTACTTGGTTATTTTCTTTTTCACCCAATGGAATATAAGGTCCATGAGACAGAGGATAGTAACGATTTTGAAAGGCCACACAGTATAAAGATTAAGAGCACAGATTTGAGGACTAAACACTAGAATTAGAGTCCTGGGCACATTGCTTAATGTCTCCATGTCTTGGTTTCCTCACCTGGAAAATACAGTTAATAACAGGACCGATACACTTTAAAATATACAATAACAAATATATATTTTATAGATATTAACCACTATATAAGTCTTGGCTTTTATTGTTTATGTTCACCACTTTCCTCAATGCCTAGAACAGCAAATGAATGGATAAATATTCAAACACACATGTACACATATACATTCTGCACATCCTAACTTTCTACTGAAATGTGGAATATTCATAATCAGGTGTTTACTTTTAAATAATTAAAACTGTTCAAAGTACCTGTATATGTCAAATATATACAAGTAACATGCAGTGTTACTGTGAAGCTCAGAACTGCATTTGGCACCACAAGGACCCATGCTTCAGCCAAATTCAAGGCTTCCCAACCAGTGGTCCTCAGAGTTACTGCAAAGCATCTTCAAGTCCACAGTGCACGAAGAATAGTTGATTGACTACATAAATCTGTCTTGCATTTCTTTGACTATCTTTCAGATATATGCATTGTAATTAATAAAATATGAATGCATTTAAAACTACTACTAAGTTCAACGGAATTAGCATTGTTTGGTAGTTCCTCATTGTTTTGTAGTTCCTTCATTATCTTAAAATTCTTTGGCAATTGATTCAAAAAAATACAACTAGTGTCTTTGGGGATTCTGAAAAGTTTGACATTTAAATGGGAATCTTAAACGTGGAAAGGTTGAGAATCACAGGTCTAGGTCATGCTGCACCACCAAAATGTCATCTTGCCCTCCCCAAGCTCCCCGGCAAGCAGCAAAGGGCACTTGAGTCAAGGAATACACAGACTAGAAGTGCTCCTGTTCAGCCTTCTCATCTAAACTGCTCTAGGCATCATTGCCTGAGATTGTCTACATTTGTGAATTCTGTTTCAGCAGAAAGGTCAGGCCTTTGCTCAGAAATAGCTTAAACCGTTGTGGATGAAACATGCCTTCTTTTTTAATATAGTTAAGTTGAGACTGAGAGAAGGTAGTAGACCATAAAACTCACACTGTTACAATGTTTCAAAATTTCAGTGGTGTCTTTCTAAATATTTACCTCCATTGAGAGGCTTCTCAAGCAGGTGATAAAATATTAGTATCTTCACCCATTAATCATCCATAATCACTACAGCCACATTTCAACATCCCTGCCACAAGTACAGATGCCTGGACCCTGTGAGAGACACTGGAGGGAAATGATGAAGATGGGAAACATGATAAAGCAATTGTGGAACTCCTATATCAAGAGGAAGGCTTTGATGTCCCACTGTATTACAGTTTTCTGGAAATTTCTAAATAAAGAATACTACTATCAGGAAGACATAAGCTCTGTGTTACCCTCTTTCTGTCTATAAGCATAATAATAAAAGATAATGTAGCAGTCCTTCAGTTATTTGCACCATGACCAGTGGTGGAGATACAGCACAGGCAGAACCAATGCTGTGGGTTCATGAAATCTCATTTCATTTTTCTTCTGAAAATGCAAGAAAACCACATTTCCAAATTGCCCTTGCTATTAGGTCAGGGCTGTATGATTAGTCCGTCTAGCAGTATGTAAATGGAATTCATACACGTAAATTCTAGTCAGAAGTTAAGGGTGGGTATATATCCTCTGCCCACTCTCTTCTGAAACCATTTGAGACCTGCTGCTAAATTTCACATGAATAAGAAACAGGGAATTCCCCGGTGGTCCAGTGGTCAGGACTCAGCACTTTCACTGTGGAGAGCCTGGGTTCAATCCCTATCCCTGGTCCAGGAACTAAGATCCCACAAGCCATGCCATGCGGCCAAAAAAAAAAAAAAAATTCCATATTACATCACTGTTACTGCATGTTCTAATTTGTTACACTGCATATCCTTGCCTAACCTAATACACAGTGTGTTCTAAACAAGTTACTTTCCCAATTAAACTGAAGATTAGTTATTAAACAGAAGTACATTGGCTTTGGAGTCTGATAAACTTGGTTTTAAATACCTAGTTTACATCTTATGATTGAAATCTTTAGAAAGTTAAATGACTTCTAAGTCCTAATATGCTTTTTTATAAAATGCATAGAATATCACATGCTATGCAGTTTTACTATACAAAGTACTATACAAAGTACCTTAGGTAACTAAACAAGTGAATAAATTTCTGAGTGTATATATGTGTTTGCACTCCTTGGAGTACAAAAACAGCTCAGTGAATATTAATTTCGTGTTTTGTATTATTTCTAAAAAATATAATTTGACTAGAAATGAATTAGATGCTTAGAATAAAAGTTTTAAGGATAAAAGGAACCTGAATCCATCCCTTTATTTTGCAGATGGGGCAAAATGAGATAGACATTAAGTGAATAGCATTGCCTATAGTGAAATGCTCTTCTTTCCATCATACTATCTGCTGTTGAATTAGATATAATTAGAAAGTATTAAGAAATGTCATAACTTACTTTCCCACATATTAGATACCACGGCATCAAAATATGGAATTGAAAGAGTTATTCATCTGCAAGTTTTATAAAATATAAAATAACTCCTCAGTCTTGCCCAACCATGTGGAAATAAGAGGCACAGATGTTTCGAGCAGTGTCAAGGATGGTGACAGTGAAGCAGCGGTCTTTCCTCTACCCAAAGCCAACTGGCTTCTGTATAAACTGACTGTACAACTGTGGCTTCATCCGTGAATACTTTAGTTAATTTGCACAGTAATGTAGCAGAGAGGTTCAGAGCATCAATGCCTACCAGATAAGACTTTGGCCCGAATTCCAGTTTCACCACCCTCCAAGTCTAGGGCCCTAGGCAGTTTAACCACTTGTTAGCTCTCCGTTTCCTTATCTGTAAAATCAGGATAAGAGCATTTGCTACAAAGAAGTTTTCTGAGTATTAAAAGAGTTAACGTTTGTAAAATCATTTAATACAACGTCTGACAACTAGTAAGCACACACTAATGATAATTATCATGATGTGCAGAAATCCATTCCTCTCAGTACACTGTAATCACACAATGGATATACCTGCATATAAATATTCATACCCACATATACATTATGAATGAAAACTTGTTACATCTGCTAAATCACTTATATTTGTACCTGTATGGAAATGTTTGTAATTGAGTTACCACAGAGAATTCACATTTGCAAAGCATGAATGGGATCTGATATTATATAACACAAATTAAAGATTAAAATTTGTAAAAACGGGGCTTCCCTGGTGGCGCAGTGGTTGAGAGTCCGCCTGCTGATGCAAGGGACATGGGTTCGTGCCCCGATCCAGGAAGATCCCACATGCCGTGGAGCTGCTGGGCCCATGAGCCATGGCCACTGGGCCTGCGCGAGAGGCCGCGACGGTGAGAGGCCCGCGTACCGCAAAAAAAAAAAAAAATTTGTAAAAACAGAATTTCAAAAGATATTTACAATGTTAGTATAGCCTCTTTCTTTAATAAATTTATTTATTTTATTTATTTATCTTTGGCTGCATTGAGTCTATGTTGCTGCGCGTGGGCCCTCTCTAGTGGCGAGCAGGGGCTACTCTTCGTTGTGTAGGCCTCTCCTTGTGGTGGCCTCTCTTGCTGCGGAGCACGGGCTCTAGGTGCGCAGGCTTCAGTAGTTGTGGCGCGCAGGCTTAGTTTAGTTGCTCCGCAGCAGCAGGTGGGATCTTCCTGGACCACGGCTCAAACCCATGTCCCCTGCCTTGGCAGGCAGATTCTTAACCACTGAGCCACCAGGGAAGTCCCAGTATAGACTCTTAAAGCAACTCATTAAATAGCAAATTTTTTCTCTGCCTTCTTATGTACAATATAACCAAATTTCACATTTTATCAATTACTTAGAATTATCATTATATTAATTATACATGCCATAGCTGCTCCTGATGTGGGATATAGGGAGTAAGGAGTATGGATTTAAAGACATTCTCAAACACTTGCTTTCTATATAAAGTAGATGATTAGCTTGCTTTTTGCTCATCTGAACTATTCTTATGAAATTGAATATGTTGAGCTGTTTGTCCTTCAGGGCAACAGAACACCATGAACTCTTTGAAGAATAGATTAATAAATTAAAGAGTGAAGTAATCATCCCTGAACTGCTTTACTTGCCTGCCAGAAAAATTATCTTCTTTGCTTGTGCTTCCAGTATCTTTTGAGTTGTCAGCACCATTCAAAACATTTCTTAAGATTCCACCATGCATGTCATTTCAGATCGCCTGTGTTGTTTCTCATACTGTCCTCTCCACGCCCAAACCAAATGAACAAACTTGACTGTATAATTTTGGATTAGGGTCTGCAATAACTGTCAGCCCTGTAACAGGTGTGAGTTCCAAGATGCTTTTGTGCCTACAGAGCTATTGCTTTCTCCACCCGAATGGAAAACTGTTTCAAGCGCTGACTTATATGCCAGTTTTCTGACTAGGATTGGATCTGGCTTCTCAGTTTCAACAATCCTAACAGGGTTCTAAAACAAGCCTACTTTCCCTAGGAGTTGGACCCTCTGTCCCTCCTGCCAACAGCTGGCTGGAATCCTGCTTCAACCCAGATGGACTCCCACACTCCGGAAACCACACAATCCCCATCCACCTGTCTCCATGGCACTACTGCAGGGAAACTCAGGCTGAGGGGCCCCCACCACCTGATTTGAATCTCAGGATATCAATTCAAGTCCAGATGGAGAACAAATTTGCTGCATCAACTTGGATCCCAAATCGGATTCCTGCCATCATCCTCACAGGCAAACCCTCTGCTGAGAAGGTTTCCCTAGTCCTGGCACTGCCTGTTCCTAACTTGTTTTTCTCTTGCTCCAGGCCAAACAATTGAGGATTCATCATGCCACATGACCCATCCTACAAAGTTTATTACGATAAATACCTTTGGCAGCCTAATGCTCTCCTTCTCTCTGGCATCTTTCATTAATACGCTGTCAATGAAAAGTACCCTCAGATGTACCCAGTACTTTTCTAGGATACTTTGGGCTCATTACTAATGCCTCACCAACAAAATAAAAAGAGATTCTCTACAGCTATGATACTGAGTTAAAACAATGAAATTTGTACAGTTTACGCTGTATAAAGTCTGTTTGTGACACACTGTATTAGTTTACTCCACCTACCATAATAAAATACCACATACTGGGTGGGTGGCTTAAGCAACAGAGAGGTACTTTCTCACAGTTCTAGAGGCTGGAAGTTCAAAATCAAAGTGTTGGCAGGTTTGGTTTCTCCTGAGGCCTCCCTCCTTGGCTTGCAGATGGCTGCTCTCTTGCTGTATCCCAACATGTCCTTTTCTTTGTGCAAGTGCATCCCTGATGTCTCTCTCATGTGTCCAAATTTCCTTATAAAGGATACCAGCCAGATTGGATTAAGGCTCACCCTAATGGTCTTATTTTAAATTAGCTGCCTCAACAACAAGGACCTACTATGTAGCACAGGGAACTATATTCAATATCTTGTACTAACCTATAATGCAAAAAAAAATCTGAAAAAAGAATATATATATATGTATATATATACATATATATGTGAATCACTTTGCTGTACACCTGAAACTAACACATTATAAATCAACTAAACTTCAATTTAAAAAATAAATAAATAAATAAAATCAATAGCCTCATTAAAGGCCCTGTCTCTCAATACAGTCGCATTCTGAGGTACTGGTGGTTAGGGCCTCAACATATGAATTTCAGAGGGAAGGTGGGACAATTTAACCCAAAACACATGAAATAATATCCTCTTCACAAGGTCTTAGTATACTGCTTTGAAGAATGAGTCACCCATAGTAGACCTCTTTTAGAGGTTATTAAGTGGCTGAAAAACTATTTCAAACTTTTAATCTTGACCTCACTAGGAACCTGTGAGATAATACTCACAGGCAAAAATGAGTAAAATTTTACCATCAAATCTGACTTTCTGAAATGGGCTGGACAACAGTGAAAATAGTTACTGTACCTGATAAACCTCTAGTCTCTAAGTTGTCTTTAAATGATGCTTCAGAAAGAAATATCTTGGTCTATCCATGTACTAGTATGTTTTGTTTACACTACAGTCAATTATATTCCTTTAAATGTTTTAATGCACATTTCAAATTGCCAGATGTTTTATGTCATGCTAGCCTGGAGTATGGACAAACAGAAGATGGCTCCCAGTAGCAGTGTGTTCACTAACAACTACCACTGGTATAAAATTTGACAAGATCTGAGAAAAAAAGGCTCATTTTTTTTTTACTGAAAAAATGATCAGAAAATGGTCACTATTCAAAAACAAATTCTATGTAAAGACCCATTTTCATTCTGTGGTTTTTAAGGATTGAGTTTTCTCCCCACTGGCTATGCCACTTGGAAATGCCAAAGTTTCCCATCCCTCAATTCAATCCTTCCAGTTAGGGCACTGGCTAATCTTGGATGTGGAAGCATTTTAGAATCCACGCAGTGGGGAGGCTCCTGTAAGGCAGCTGGCACTGCTCAGCTGTGTCTGTCACCACTGCCATGCAGCCTGCAGGGATACCTGCCTGGCACACAGCCCACTGGGGACCAAGAAGAAGCGGGGAGCCCGCACTGCTGGCTCTTCTCTCCCACGCTGTTCCTGAACCTTGCTCCATTATTAGTGCTGCTCCCAGCTCCTGGGCTCTCCTGTTCCCACTGCTCCTATCGTTCCAGCTCTCTGCTGGGCTCAGCTTCTCTTTTCCTTTCCATCCTCAGGCTGCAATGAACATTTTCATAATAGAACTTTGCACCCTGGTGAAAGTCTATCTGTAGAACAGATTCCTTGAATTGGACTTGTGGGGAATGCTCGATACTTTTTTAATGCGTAAAGAAGAAGCAAAGGTGATGCACTAAGAAAACCCTTTGCTTTCCCATCACTGTTGAAAGAGCACAGGTTTCTATATTATTCTAAGTTTTGTTAAGAGCATTTGTGGCCATGGGAGGGGTGAGAAGCAGAGAAGAGTCCAGAGAGGAAGAAAAGAAGGAAAAGAGAGAAAAAAAGGTGAGAGGGAACTGGAAGGTTTTCAGGCAAATGAGGGGAACAGTTGGTAGGGAGGAAAAAATTTAAACTATGTCCAAGCACAGTGACGTTCACTTCCAAAATTAAAATTGTCTGCTGGTTATGGCTGAAAACCCACAATTCTTTTTTTAATCTTATTTTCACCATCATAGTCTTCTCAGGCTGACATAATTACCTTTTGGGGTTTCATCAGCATTTGGCAAAATTACAGCATCTCAATTTCAAAAACGTTTTATTTCCAGAAAGGAATCTAAAGCCTCTTATGTTTTAACACATGGCAGGTGCTTAGCTGTTAACAACTAACTTTTTACCTAAAGAGTGACATAATTAACCCAAGCATGTTACGTTCCCATCACTGGATGTTGTATCACTAATTTTATTTTTTAGAAATCAGGCTTCATTTAATAATAAACTAGCATTTGAAATTATTATTAGCATCATGGCAAATCTACCCAAGGTTACCTTTCACAGAATAGCCGCCTGTTGTTCTCAGTAGGTTTTGCCCTGCAGCAGGTGACAGATGGTCCATGTGAGGATAAACACTGGAGAAAAGAAAAAGGAAAAATATCAAAGCGGATATACTGTGTCTTTTTTGAAAGTAATTTATCTTTTGATTTCATGTTCACATAAGGAGGCAAAAATTTATGGCTATCCTGTGATAAGTGTGGTAAAGTAGCAGGCTCCTGATATCAGTGATGATGCTGGGCAGGGAATGGCTCATTGTGGCTGCAGAGGAACAGGTGGTCCTTAGATTTTTAGACTCAGAAGTTTAATTGTATCAGCTCAGTTGGGGAGATCAGGCCTTGGCAAAGAGAGAAAATGTAACCAAATTCTGAATAGGCTGCTTTATAAACCTGTTGCCAATTGGTTAACTTACAATGAGAAACATACTTTTGAATGAAAGAATAGTTTTCTCCAGAATGAAGGCTTTAAAAATATATATATTTACCAAAATGCAATTATATGAGCTTGGACTCAGAGCAAAGGGGTTAACATGATAAAAACAACAGCACCTGCTCAGAGTACAGTCTCTGTAACAGCTACTCAACTCTAACTTTGTAGTGTGAAACAGCCATGGATAGGGCAGGTAAAGAAATGGGCAAGGCCATTTCCCACTATAACTTCATACACCAAACAGGCAGCACGCAGGCTTTGGCTTTGGCTCAGGTCTGCACTACAAGTCATATGCATGATCATATATGAGAGATTTATCACAACTCCCTGAGGTTAGTGTTACGTATTTCATGGGTGAAGAAAGTGAGGCTCAGAGAAATTAATCAACTTATTACCTGAAGTGACACAGGTAATAATGCTAATGAATTTTTCAAACCAGGACTTCCTATTTCAAGTCAGATTCTGTTGCATCAAAGTTGGCTACTCTGGAGGTAATTCCACTGAGGCAATAGTAAAGTCATTTTTCTTTTCTTAATTCAAAATATTTGTATCGGTTGAAATTATCATTTTCCCAAGAGAAACACCAACATTTTAATCCTCAAACTCCATTATTTTTCTAAACTCTGTGAAGATTTTAATATTTACTCACTGTGATTGAGCTGCACAAAGAAAATAGCTTCTTAAATTCTTTAAATCTGCATTTTTTTTTTCACAACCTCTAACCATGGGTAGGAAGTTTTTTTTTTTTTTTTCAACTGGTCAGTTAAAGTATTTCTGCCTCTTCTTGTTTCAACAACCCTTATTCAGTCTTTCCAAAGTTCAACTTCCTATTAGGGCTTTTTAAAATTTGCCTCTTTCACAGAATTTAGTCTTTTAAGGTAAATGTCCAGTCTTTCAGATTTACCCCCTTAGTCCTCTCAAGTTTATATGAGTGTGTGAGGGGGGTTGACCTTGTCCTCATAGAAGTAGGTGAAGGACACATGAAAGGTTGGTGGAGAGATTCATTCCTCAGATCCATGAGGTATCACCTGGATCTCTATATTCTCTTATACAGAATATATGGAGTAGTCTCCTCCCCAGATTGGTGACTGCTGATGGGCAGGTGGCTGGACCAGGCTTTTGGGGTGACATGCTGGCACCACTGCTAGGACCCATAAGGACTTTTCACCCAGTCTCAAAGTCCTTACCTATGGTGGCCACTCTGTCTTGATCCCTGCTCTCTGCTACCTGCCAGCAATTTCAACATCTCTTCATCACTTCATTGGAGAAATTCTGGGATCCCAGAACGCCGTACAGACCATCTACCTAGCTGCCTTACAGCAAGGATATGCATAACCACTCCATGCCAAGCTGGAAGTATCTGAGGGATAGAGGCTCAAAGGCTTCCATTCAGTCTTGCCAGGGAAGCATGACCAGCCTGAATGGACTCAGGCCCCGCATACCCATGTGAATATATCAAGTCAACTCTTTTTTTTTTTTTTTTTTTCAATTTAGGCAGATAGTAAGAGCCCTTATTCCTCATCTACTCACTCTCCTCTCTGTCCTCTCCTCTGCCTTCCTCTCCCCACAAACTACCAAGACAAGCAGCAGTTTTTCTCTCCCTCTCTCTCTCTGCCCCTGCTTGATAAGGACCACCTGAAAATGGAACTGCAGTCCAGTTTCATCAGCCTCACTCATGTTATGCTTCATGAAGAAATAAAACAATGTAGAAAATCCTCTGTTTTACCAAAGCCAGGCTTTTAAGTCTATTGTCTTCTGTAAACTTCTATCTGTATAGTGTCAGAAACTGAATATTAATTCACTCTCTTTGATTTCCTCTTCTGGCATTCTTAATCCCTACCTGAGATAGATACACTTCTAAAATTGGCTAGGAAATTGAATGTGGATATCACACACACACACACATTTAAAAAATATAAATTCTATTATATACCATTACAGTATAATATTAAGTTTCCATATTCCTAAAACATTTTTCATTGTTCAATGAAAGTTGTGTGCTTCCTGAATACCCGAAGAAATAAACCTGTATTTATTTCCAAATGGAAAGCTGTACTTCAGAGAGAGTACAACGTTTGAAAATTTATGGATTCTTTTAACAGCAATAATAGAGAACTGCACATTTTCACGTTTTCAGTAGACTGTATTTGTACCCTAGTCCTCATTCCATAGACTTCTGCAAATAAGAGAGACTTTTGCAGATAAGAGGAAGGGTGTGTCTAGAAACTATTATGTAAGCCCGGGCAGCATAATAAGAAGTTCATTTGTGGCCTTTATTAGAATTCCCACACCTGAGAACCTAGATTAGAATTCAAGCCACTGAATTAACACATGGCACTTCCATAAAACCTAAAAGGCAAAATTTCAGGTCTCTGAGGGGCACGAGGTCTTAACTTCTTGTGGTAAGAACCTCTTAACTTTCTAGAGTCAAAACTAAAATAATTTCCTCCTACTCTTGGCATCACAACAACCATCTTCTGTGATCCACTCTATCATTTGACTATTTTATAGGTAGAAACTTTACTCTGTAACTTTAATTTTTCAAATCCCTTTTCTGAAAGCATGTTAATTTAACCCACTAATGCTTTATTAAATGAATAAACCAAGTATAATCCCCATGTATAAATGAGGAATCACACACATGTTTTATGATATATCCATGTGCTACAAAGAACTGGAATTAGAATAGTTTCCTAAGTTTTAGAAGAGTTCACTGCCATTATCACAAATCATGCATCTTCTTACATTGCTTCCACAATTTGTTGGTTCACCACATAAAGAACTATTATAAAGAGTTATTAAGTCTGCTCTTATCTTTCTCTTTCCAAGCCCAATTTCAGTGCTAATGTAGGGGATAGAACTATTACTTTATACGCTAAAAATTTTATAATTTTATTGTGAAGTTTTCTTTGGGGAGTCATGTGACTGTGTTATATTCAAATTTGTGATATGAGGTGTGGTAATGAGGGGTTTGTTCTCGTTATATTTCTAATTAAAGTTTTCTCTATAGCTCCTTTTTTCTGACCCTTTGATCATTTTTGTGATATCTGAGCCTTTCCAACATTCCTATTAATTAGATAAACCTGACAGTCTAATAATGTTTTGAATATTGCTTCATATTTTGCCCAAATATGCGGACTAATCCCTGATTTTATTTTTCCTTTATTACTCTTTTCCTGCTTGTTTTTGAGATGCTTTTGTTGGACTGTCCATTAATTTCTACACCAAACTTTATCATAATCTCACATCTCACATCATATGTTTACTCCTGAATTTACATCTTTCACTGTATCTTGAAAATATAACCAACTATTTTTAAATTCTGGAAACAAAAGATACGACATCAACATTACACTTAAGCTATCAATGATTAACTTATTTTTGGCTTAACTCAAATTATGGTATTTGGAGAATTCATGGTGCAACACAAAATTTTTGAATCTGTGTATGTAGAATGACATATCAAATGCACTGTTTTTAAGACAGTTAAGTGTCTCCTGGTCATGAGATACAAGAAATACATGGTTAGCAAGTGTTACTTGCTATTGACTAGCTAAACTGCCTTATTAAAGTGCCAAGAAGAACAGTAATTTCTTGGGAGCAAATACAGTTGCACAGAAAGAAATTCCACTTTCTGAGGAATCCTAAACACTTTTAGATCTTGCTCTTCTTAACAAGATACTGAAACACCTGACCCATCTCTCACTCTATTCCATAGTCCTTCTCAGGAACTAGGACTTATGAGATGAGATAGCACCTGCCTTTTTCCCACCTTCTTTTTAGAGTTCTTTTGCACTTCCCACAGTAGTGCATCCTTTCTGCCTTGTTAATCACCTCAGACTACTCAAGCAGACAAAGCTCTCATCTTCTTAGTGAACAATGGGTAAGCATTAACTGGAATTACATGAATATCTGTGTTCATTTTTTCTATGAAAGCAAAAATAGAGGCGGTCTTTTCCACCACTAAACTGCCAATGCCTAGCACAGTGTCTGGCTGTGTGACATCTACACACGTTTGTTACATGCTTCACATAGTGATGCTATTCACATGCAGAAGAGACTCCTCGAATTTTCAAAAGATTAATTTTGATTCATATATACAGGTATATGCTCTATGTTCCTCTTTTAATAAAACCAGGTGTTTTTATTCTTAACATTCTCAACATTCTCATTTGTAAATCTCTCTTACCTTTCTTTCCCTTGATGATATGATTTTATAAGCTTGCTGATTCAGACTCATGCCAGTTTCCGTTTTCTCATCAACAAAATGGTGAGCGAACAAGAAACAACCTCTTCCTCACAGTATGGTTATGAGGATTAAATGCAACAATACATACAAAGCATTGCCCCAGAGTACATTTATTCAAAATGCCTATAGGGCATTCCCAATGCTCAGTAAACATCAGCTGCCTTTTTTCTCCTTCTCGTTTTATTCCAGCTACAAAAGGAAATGCCATCTTTTCTACAACTATCTCATTAAGGTAAAATGAGATTCTCTATTTAAACAAAGCCCTTCCTTACCTAAGAAAGTAACCAAAGTCGTCCGGTTGTACTAAACACACACAGCAGTTGTGTAGGTGATGGAGAGCTGAAGTCAGTTCAATAAATCATGAAAGAATACAAAGTTTAACAAAGAAGAGTTTAATTGGGAACTGTAGTACATCCATCTGCTCTAGCATCTTTTACTGAGTCCTAGTTATTACTGCCTGAGGCAGATAAGCTTTAGACTAATCTGAATGAAGTGAGATGTGACATTAATTGTTACATTTGAATTCTTACTAGATTAGAAATTGTGCAGCTACACACATGGCACATAACAACTTCCAGGTCCTCTTTTTCTTTTCTTTTTTTTCTATTTTCAAGAGATTATTCCATCTAGGGTGTTGCTGTGCTATTAAAAAGTAAACCTTGCATAGGATAAAGTGTTCACTGAGACTGTTTCATGTGAGAGAAAGGGATACGGGCTCTACCAGACTAGTAACAGCCAGATGCAGTTCGTGTTTACCTTCTCAAATGCAGATTACAGACAGATTACTGTCTTTTGCCGTGAAAAGAAAAAAACAAAACAAAACAAAAAAACCTGTCTTTGGAAGAACTGATCTCCAGGAACAAAAGTAAATTCAGACAAAAGGGAAAATTAACCAACATTTAGAAAGCATGAGGTCAGCCACAAAACTCTATTGGTAGGAATTTTTATTCATATTTAATAGATAAATAGGCTCATGGAGGTTAACTGGAAGTCACACAGCTAGCAAATGGATGAGCAGAGATTTAAATTCAGCTGGGTTGGGTTATTTTCCCTTTCAAACATGGTTCATTCTACTGCTGCTCCCTGTTTTATGAGCAACAAACTCAGAGGACTGTGTTTAGGATCAAATTGATACTGTAGATGAAATGTGCTTTGAGGGCTGAAGGATGGAGGTGTCTAGTAGGCATATGGACATCCCCTGATCCAGTTTCCCCTTCAGTAAAATGTAATGTTGTGAAAATAAAATTGGAGAAAGTTTTAAGGACACTTTAGAAAGTTAAAATACTATAGTGTATCTTTATTCTGTTCATGCTTGTTTATAATAAAGAAGCAGAAAGCCACATGCCTAGAGACCATCCTTCCTTCCCTCTTACCTTTCCTCCTCACTGCTCTCCCCCATCTCCTCCTATCACAAATTCTCATGTACATATACTTGAAGACAGTGAAGTCCTTAAAAGAAATTTCCAAGAAAATAAAAAGAGAAGGTGAAGAGAAGGACATTTAAAGTCTTCGAGGAGGAACCAACCTGTGTTTCATATCTTGGGGCAGTGTTCTCAGAACTCTTTCAGAATTACAATAATATCATTACTTATTTGATTTACAAGCTCCTTAAGCACAGAGGTGGTATCTTAAGGTTCTTTGTATTCCCAGTATCTAGCACAGTAAAGAAAACTTAATAAATATTTATCCTTGATAGGGAATACATGCGTGTGTATGTGCATGCACACACACACACACACATACACACACAGACTCATGCATTGATAGCGAATTCCTCGTCTATAAGAATTTTGTTGTACCCATCTTGAGATAACTGAGGCAACTATGGTAAGTTTCAAAAAGCATGTTAGAAGCCCTAAAAAAAAAAAAAAAAATCATGTTAGAAGCCCTAGATTTAGTAGGAGGAAACCAGAATTATAAATTCTAATGAAGAGACCAACAGGTAGGGAGAAACCAGAAAATATAAAGACAAGGACACAGGGAGATCAGCTCAGTGCTTTGTGACCACCTGGAGGGGTGGGATAGGGAGGGTGGGAGGGAGGGAGACACAAGAGGGAAGAGATATGGGGACATATGTATATGTATAACTGATTCACTTTGTTATAAAGCAGAAACTAACACACCATTGTAAAGCAATTATACTCCAATAAAGATGTTAAAAAATTAATTAATTAAAAAAAATAAAGGCAAGGAAATATTTTTATTTCAGGAAGAAAATAGTGTCAAACTCTAAAGTGAGCTCAAATAAAATATATAAGGAAAAGTGTCCAATATATTAAGCAACAAGGAGGACATTGGTAACCTTCTCAAAAGCAGTAAATTGATTCAGTCTTTGCTCATATGGCTATAGTTTTACTTACTGAAATAATGTCTAAAATGTCTAAATCATCTCACAACTGATTTAGGTAGAAAACCAAGATGCCATAATGAATGCATTCACCCATTCAACAAACATAAACCGAGCACTCACTAGCTCTGTGCTGGGCACTAGGGATAAAATATAGATAAATATCACAGACTTTCAGGGCACCATTCATTTATCATTTTCTTTTCAAACTTCTATTTGCATCAAAATAAGTTTGAGGAGCCTTTGGAAAACATATATTCCTTTGGGTTTTCCCCATGAAGTGAGTGAATCTGAATCATCTATTTTAAGATCAAGGTATCTATATTTTTATAGGCTTCAAAAAATTCTAACGCACATCAGTGTTTTAAACCACTAATACATCATCCCTCTAATAGTCATAATGTAAAGCTAAACTTATGGTTTCTGTTCGTATTTCAACAAGATGGAGAAATAAGATGGCCTAAAAAATCTCCAGCTCAAACATCAGATAGAATATAATACACAGCTGACCTTTCAAGAAAGAGCAAAAGACTTCTGCTTCTGGATAAAATGTATGGGATGAAAAAGACCTTGATCCTAGTGGTAACAACCAGAAAAAAACCTAACAAAATAAAAGTCATATTTTCAATGTGACAAAGGAGTCTTGATAAGCTGACAGCCTCCATACCTGGAGGTGGGTATACGGTCTAGGTACAGCTGACTAAGGAGAGAGATGCTAAAGATGAAACAATTACGTGGGAACAGGAGAGGTCAGACAAGCCCTGAATGATAGTGTAGACTGAACTGGAGTATAGAAAAGTCCCAAGTACAAGAGCAAATTGCTGAGCCTGACAATTCTCTCCACCAACCCTATCCTTAAAATTCTGCAAAGAGAGCTTCAGTGGAGAAAGGAATAGAAACATAATCCATGCATTCTCACAGTGACTGGACTGCTGAGTCATCCAGGTATAGAATCCAAAGACTAACCAACATATTTGAAGCTGCAGCCAACTGACGCCCAGCTCACATATTTATGGGATTTAAAGGGAATGAACTCAATCTAATAAAAGCTGTGACCTAGCCTCAGTTCAACACAAGAAAGGAATTCAGCTCTCTAAACTACATAACAAACAATATGACACTTCAATCTCTACTTTTTATGCACAATATCTGGAATAAAATTCTTAAAAAATTCAAGCAGGAAATTCAGTCTAAGTAACAAAGAATGGATGGTTTAAACAGAAAATAAATAATATGATGATAAACTTATACCAAAATCATACTGATATCTATGTTAAATGTAAATAGACAAAATATTCCAAGTATTAGTCACACATTGTCACACTGGATTAAAAAGTCAAGAACCAACTGAATGATGTTTGCAAGAGACATACTTTAAATTTAAAGATACAAATAGATTAAAAGGTAGAGAAAAGATAAAATAATCATAAGAAAATGGAAGTAGCCATATGAATATACAAAGTAGACTTTAAAACAAGAAGTGTTGCCAGAGAAAAAAAGCTCATTTTTGTAGTGATAAAGGTCAATTTATCGAAAAAAAAAAATTCTAATGATATATACACCTAATAACACAACTTCAAAATATATGAAGCTAACAATTGAGAGCACAGGGACATAATCTTGCCAGTGGACAGAGCAAAGGTTCCAAGGAACTATAAGTTAGAGCTGCTGCTAGGCACTTTGGAATTGTTGTGTCCAGGGACCAGCAGTCAAGGAGTTACTACCATATTGTCCAGGGTAATTAACCATGATCGACAGGAGGAGTAAAGATGGTTTTGCACAATACGGAAAGGGAAGAATACATGTGGAACCCAGGTGATCCACTTGGATGGCAACTGGTACTCTTTTGTCCACTGTAGCAAGAAGTGAACATAAGCAGCAACTCTGGCCTGGAAATAATTCCCAGAGTTTCAGAGCCCTCTGAAAGGAAGATTTGGGTCACACCACCAGGTAAGTTACTAAGATCCAACACGGCATTAGCAGAGGGTGAGGGGAATTTGGAATGGAGAGTGGAAATGGTAAAAGATGAGAATGGTTTTAGCCCCAATATCAACTGCAATTATTAAAGCTGTAGCTTATCTCACTAATCTGCTAAGTTTCCTTTCAGAAAGATAAGCCCGGGGCTTCCCTGGTGGCGCAGTGGTTGAGAGCCCGCCTGCCAATACAGGGGACATGGATTCGTGCCCTGGTCCGGGAGGATCCCACATGCCGCGGAGCAGCTGGGCCCGTGAGCCATGGCCGCTGAGCCTGTGCGTCCGGAGCCTGTGCTCCGCAACGGGAGAGGCCACAACAGTGAGAGGCCCGCAAACCGCCAAAAAAAAAAAAAAAAAGAAAGAAAGAAAGAAAGATAAGCCCGTAAGAATCATGGAGAAGCTGATCCCTGAACTTGTATGGAGAAGCAGATCTGTGTGATGTAAGGGATAGAATATGACAGTCATTAAAAAAAAAGTACCACTCAAGTTTCCAACTGTAGTGACTACAACTGACTGACACCCCCAGCTGCTATGCTTTGAATACATCACTGTATCCTGGCCAAGGGCATGCTTCCACTGAGCCGCTCCCAACCAATGACTTAGTGCAAAGGGATGTTATGGCAAGCACACTCCAGTGATTTGGGACTCCTCTGACAAACTATTTTGGCACAGAGACTCTACACTGGCCTTGCCAAAACATTCATAAAACGGCACTGCAATCTAAGGCTTTCTTTCTTCCTTCCTTCTTTCCTTTTCTCCTTCACAGGGGTCAGACAGATCACAATCAGATGCTCACCCAGCCTCCTCCAGCTCCCTTCTCATTTTCCCTCACAGAGGGAAATCTCCCAATGAAGCTCATGAATGACCAATGCCATCTTGTCTTCTGTTTCTCAGATGACTCAGATGAATGCTTAATCTTTAAAATAATGTTTATATAAAATTTTGTTCAATTAAATCCAATCATAAGTTTGATCATTTTTATACCAATAGTAACTAGGTTTTCTAGTGTGTCAGCTAGACCTTAATTTTCAAGATCTTTAGGTACCATAATAACTTATACTAATATCATCTTGAGTTAATAAATAGATAATTACCCATTGATTTCTATGGGAGATGATTTCTATGAAGGACTGATTACTGGAAGATTGATCACTGAGCATAAGAAGGTGTAAAGGAATATAAGGTCTTTTCCTTTATTCATGCATTTTGGTACTGTTAAAACTTCTTCTATGTTACAGAAAGTTCTCAATTATCTACCATTTAGTTTTCTCTGAGAAATAGAAGTTAGCATCAAAAATATTAAATACATAAAATAAAAAATTTTTACATGTGCCGAACAGCTCATACAGCTTAATATCAAAACAAACAAACAACCCAATCAAAAAATGGGCAGAAGACCTAAATAGACATTTCTCCAAAGGAAACAAACAGATGGCCAAAAAGCACATGAAAAGATGCTCAATATTGCTAATTATTAGAGAAATGCAACTCAAAATTACAAGATATCACCTCACACCAGTCAGAATGGCCATCATCAAAAAGTCTACAAATAACAAATGCTGGAAAGAGTGTGGAAAAAAGGAAACCCTCCTACACTATATGTGGGAAGGTAAATTGGTGCAGCCACTATGGAGAACAGTATGGAGGTTCCTTAAAAAAACTAAAAATAGACTTACCATATGATCTGACAATCCCACTCCTGGGCATATATCCAGAGAAAACTCTAATTTGAAAAGATATATGCACCCCAATGTTCACAGCAGCACTATTTAGAATAGTCAAGACATGGAAGCAATCTAAACGTCCATTGACAGATGAATGGATAAAAAAGATGTGGGATATATACACAATGGAATATTACTCAGCCATGAAAAAGAATGAAATAATGCCATTTGCAGCAACATGAATGGACCTAGAGATTATCATATTAAGTGAAGTAATCAAAAAGGATGTAAAAATTCCAATCCAAAAATCCTTATAAATATCTTAGGCTAAAGTAAATTCTTTAGACTTAGTTGCTGGTCTATACTGTATGGCTCAAGATTTGCCGAGAAAATGCAAGAAGACATATATAATTGATTAACACTATTGATGCATCTTAGTAAGGAATCAAACAAGATCTAATGAACTAGACATTTTTGTGATCAAGAATAAGCTTTAGAGATTATTCATAGTCACAGGTGATTAGAGGAAGGAATATTTTGGGGAAAAAAATACCCCACAACTTGGAAATAGTTAAAAGAGTGTAGTTGGTATCCTTTCAGTGGAGTGCTAGGCATTGCCTAGAGAACCCTCTAATTATCTGATTCTATAGGAGCATGCACCTTTCATTAACTTTCTATTGACTGGGAAATTTTATAACTCTACATTGTAGTGATTAAGTTGTAGAAAACTGATAGCCATGCAAAGGATTACTAGCAACAAAATAATCCCTATTCATAACAATGTAAGTCAATTTTCTTTAGTAGAGATTATGAATCTTTATAACTCAAATTCTCATATGAACCAGTTAAAAATTCTTACTGGTTACTTCATTCATATGTTGAATAATAATCCTTGACATATGTTTACTTTAAAATGTTTTAAAATATATAGGCAATACAAAGGTTGGAAGAAATATTTGTAACATAGCTATCAAAGGACTCATATGTAGAATATATAAAGCACTTCTAAAAATCAATAAGAAAAACACCAACCAAATGAAAAATAAAAAGGCAATTAACTTGAAAATATTTTTCACAAAAGATTATATATATATATATATATATATATATATATCAGCCATTTCCAGGCCAAAAAAGCACATAAAAATGTACTAATCATTATCAGTCATCAGATAAAGAATTGCATACTCAAAAAAATTATTTAAAAGACTGAGAAAACCAAACATTGGCAAGGACGTGGGATTAATAAAACTCTCAAAATTTGTGGATGGGAAGGCAAAATGGTATAACCACCTTGCGGGAAAAAAAAAAAAAAACTACACCATTTGGCAATTTCTTATAAACTTAAACACATGCTTTACCCATGCCCTAGAAATTCCTAGGCAAGTCCAAGAAAAATTAAAACATATGCCCATGAAATGACTTATACATAAATTTACATAGCAGTTTTATTCGTATCGGCCAAAACTGGAAAGAGCCCAAATACCCATCTAAAGGATAATGGAAAAAACAAATTATGCTATATTCATAGTTCTCAGCAACAAAAAGCAAAACAGAAACTCAACAGCATGAATGAAACTCTCATACTGTTTTGAGTGAAAGAAGTCAGACACAAAAGAGTACTCACTGTTTCATTTTTATAATGTTCAAGGACAGAAAAAATAATCTACGGTCATAAAAATCATAACAGTGATTTACTCTGAGGAAGGGGTGAGGATTTATTGGAAAGCAACAAGGCAAAACTTTCTGGGAAGATAAAAATATTTTATATTTTGATCAGGAGATCAGAGTCTAGATTACACGAATGTATAAATTTATCAAAATTTTTCAAATTTATTTTCTATCCTTACACCAATACTGCACTACCTTGATAATTGTAGTTTTGTGTTAAATACTGCTGTGTGGCAATAGAAGTCCTTCAAACTATTTTCTTCTCTTTCAAGATCATGTTGGCTCTTGCTATTTTATGTTCTTTGTAACAGCATGAAAATTTCAGAAAAAACTGTTGGGATTTTGGTCAATATTGCTTTGAATTTACAGATTAGTTTAGGGGAAATTGACATCTTAACAATGTTGAGTCTTCTGGTCCATAAACACTTTATATTGTTCCATTTATTATGGTCTTTAAATTTTTTTTCTAAAATGCATTTGTATGTTCAGAGGAAAGGCCTAGTACATCTTTTATTGTACTTGTTTTTAGGTATTTAATACTTCATACTATTTTAAATATTGTTCCTAGTACACAGAAACAGTTTTTATATCTACCTTTTTATTCAGGAAAACTGCCAAATTCACTTATTAATTCTAATGTTCTTAGTGAATTCTTTTGGAATTTTCTATATACACACACCATGTCATTTGCAGATAATAGCTGTTTTAATCTATATTTTCAATATTCATGAAATATTAATATTATATAGATACGTGAATAATAAAGTTCATTTTGCACTACTGTACAGATTAGGACCACCAGTATAATGAAGTGATAATATTCTTGTCTCATTTCATACTTTAAGAAGCAAAGCATTCAATATTTACTGTTAAGTACTCTATTAAATCTATTAAATATTCTATTTAAATGTTTATAGATATTCTTTTCAGATTGAGAAAGTTCCCTTCCATTTCTGGCTTACTGAAATTTTGTTCCATGAATATGTGTTTAATTTTATCAAACTTTTTGGTTTTCTAATGAGATAATCAGGGCTTTTCTCCTTGATTAGGTTAATTTGGTCAATGCAGTGACTGAGGTTTTCAAATGTTAAATCAACATTGCTACCTCAGAATAAACCATACTTCTTATACATGTTAACATAGTTTATGTATTACTGAATTCAATTTTCTCTTTTTTTTAAATTACAGCCAAAAAAGCCCCACGTAACATGAGATCTGTTCTGAAAAATTTAGTTGTACAGCGCAGTATTGCTAACTATAAGCACAATGTTATATAGCAGATCTCCAGAACTTCTATATCTTGCACGACTGGAACTCAAAGCCCACTGAACAGCAGCTCTCCATTTCCTCCTCCCCCACATCCCTGGCAACCACCATTCTACTCTCTGCTTCTACTAAGATGCTTTAGAGAACATCAAATAAGTGGAATCATACAGTAGTTGTCCTTGTGTTACTGACTTATTTCACTTAGCATAATGTCCTCAAGGTTCATCAATATTATGGCATGACAGAATTTATTTCTTTTTTATGGTTAAAAAATATTCCATTATATGTATATACCACATTTTATTTATTCAGGTATCAATGAACATTCAGGTCATTTCCACCTCTCGGCTATTGTGAGTAATGAGGCAATGAATATGGAAGTGCAAATATCTTCAAAATCCTGATTTCAATTATTTTGGATAAATACCCAGAAGTGGGATACCTGGATCACATAATAGTTCCACTTCTAGAACTTTATATTTTGATACAGTCTTTATTTTAAAAACTATTTTGTCTGATATAAAATAGCTACCCCAGCGTTCCTTTGATTTCCATTTATATGGAATATCTTTTTCCATCCCTTCACCTTTAGTCTGTGTGTGTCCTTACAAATGAAGTGAGTCTCTGGTAGGCGTACATAGATGGGTCTTGTTTTTTCAGCCATTCAGCCATTCTGTCTTTTGATTGGACAATTTATTTCATTTACATTTAAAGTAATTATTGATAGGTATGTACGTATTGCCATTTTGTTAATTGTTTTTTGGCTGTTTAGTAGTTCCTCTCTGTTACTTTCTTCTTCTCTTGCTCTCTTCAATTGTGGTTTGATGTCTTTCTTTAGTGTTATGCTTAGATTCCTTTCTCATTACCTTTTTTTTTAAAATAGATTTTTATTGGAGTATAATTGTTTCACAATACTGTGTTAGTTTCTGTTGTACAACAAAGTGAATCAGCCATATGCATACACATGTCTCCATATCCCCTCCCTCTTGAGCCTCCCTCCCATCCTCCCTATCCCACCCCTCTATGTCATCGCAAAGCACCAAGCCCGTCTCCCTGTGCTATGCTGCTGCTTCCCACCAGCCAACTATTTTACATTCAGTAGTGTATATGTGTCGCTGCTACTCTCACTACACCCTAGCTTCCCCCTCCCACCCCGTGTCCTCAAGTCGATTCTCTATGTCTACATCTTTATTCCATTCCTGCCCTGCAATTAGGTTTTTTCAGTGCCATTTTTTTCTTTTTTTAAGATTCTGTATATATGCGTTAGCATACGGTATTTGTTTTCCTCTTTCTGACTTGCTTCACTCTCTATGACAGACTCTAGGTCCATAGGACTGCTGGGTCATATGGTAGTTCTACTTTTAGTTTTTTAAGGAACCTCCATACTGTTTTCCATAGTGGTTGTATCAATTTACATTCCCACCAACAGTGCAGGAGAGTTCCCTTTTCACCACACACTTTCCAGCATTTATTGTTTCTAGACTTTTTGACAATGGCCATTCTGACCGGCATGAGGTAATACCTCATTGTAGTTTTGATTTGCATTTCTCTAATAATTAGTGATGTTGAGCATCTTTTCATGTGCCTCTTGGCCACCTGTATGTCTTCCTTGGTGAAAAGTCTATTTAGGTTGTCCACCCTTTTTTTTTTTTTTTTCTTTTTGCAGTACGCAGGCCTCTCACTGTTGTGGCCACTCCCGTTACGGACCACAGGCTCCAGACACACAGGCTAAGCGGCCATGGCTCACAGGCCCAGCCACTCCGCAGCATGTGGGATCTTCCCAGACCGGGGCACGAACCCGTGTGCCCTGCATCGGCAGGCAGACTCTCAACCACTGCACCACCAGGGAAGCCCCATCCGCCCATTTTTTAACTGGATTGTTGGTTTTTTTGATATTGTACTCCACGAGCTGTTTGTATATTTTGAAGATTAATCCTTTGTCGGTTGTTTCATTTGCAAATATTTTCTCCCATTCTGAGGGTTGTCTTTTTATCTTGTTTATGGCTTCCTTTACTGTGGGAAAGTTTTTAATTAAGTCCCATTTGTTTATTTTTTATTTATTTCCATTTCTCTAGGAGGTGAATCAAAAAAGATCTTGCTGTGCTTTATGTCAAAGAGTGTTTTTCCTATGTTTTCCTTTAAGAGTTTTATAGTGTCTGGTCTTACATTTAGGTCTGTAATCCATTTGGAGTTTATTTTTGTGTATAGTATTAGGTAGTGTTCTAATTTCATTCTTTTACGTGTAGCTGTCCAGTTTTCCCAGCACCACTTATTGAAGAGGCTGTCTTTTCTCCATTGTATCTGTCGCCTCCTTTGTCGTGGGTTTATCTCTGGGCATTCTATCCTGTTCCATTATACCTTTTGTGTATCTACAATAGGTTTTTGCTTTGTGGTTACGATGAGCTTTACATAGAACAACACATATATATAATAGCCTATTTTAAGTTGATAACAACATAAGTTTGAACACATTCTAAAATTCTATGTTTTTACTCCCACCACCCTTCCCAAGTTTTATGTTTTTCTTTTTTTAAGATGGGAAATTTATTCTTTTTTAATTTTTAAATTTTCTTTTATTTATTTTTTCATACAGCAGGTTCTTATTAGTCATCAATTTTATACACATCACTGTATACATGTCAATCCCAATCGCCCAATTCAGCACACCACCATCCCCACCCCACCGTGGTTTTCTCCCCTTGGTGCCCATACATTTGTTCTCTACATCTGTGTCTCAACTTCTGCCCTGCAAACCGGTTCATCTGTACCATTTTTCTAGGTTTCACATACATGCATTAATATACAATATTTGTTTTTCTCTTTCTGACTTACTTCACTCTGTATGACAGTCTCTAGATCCATCCACGTCTCAACAAATGACTCAATTTCATTCCTTTCTATGGCTGAGTAATATTCCATTGTATATATGTACCACATCTTCTTTATCCATTCATCTGTTGATGGGCATTTAGGTTGCTTCCATGTCCTGGCTATTGTAAATAGTGCTGCAATGAACACTGTGGTACATGACTCTTTTTGAATTATGGTTTTCTCTGGGTATATGTCCAGTAGTGGCATGGCTGGGTCATACGGTAATTCTATTTGTAGTTTTTTAAGGAACCTCCATACTGTTCTCCATAGTGGCTGTATCAATTTACATTCCCACCAACAGTGTAAGAGAGTTCCCTTTTCCCCACACCCTCTCCAGCATTTGTTGTTTCTAGATTTTCTGATGACACCCAATCTAACTGGTGTGAGGTGATACCTCACTGTACTTTTGATTTGCATTTCTCAAATAATTAGTGATGTTGAACAGCTTTTCATGTCCTTCTTGGCCATCTGTATGTCTTCTTTGGAGAAATGTCTGTTTAGGTCTTCTGCCCATTTTTGGATTAGGTTGTTTGTTTCTTTAATATTGAGCTGCATGAGCTGTTTATATATTTTGGACATTAATCCTTTGTCCACTGATTCGTTTGCAAATATTTTCTCCCATTCTGAGGGCTCTCTTTTTGTCTTGTTTATGGTGTCCTTTGCTGTGCAAAACGTTTGAAGTTTCATTAGGTCCCATTTGTTTATTTTTGTTTTTATTTCCATTACTCTAGGAGGTGGATCAAAAAAGATCTTGCTGTGATTTATGTCAAAGAGTGTTCTTCCTATGTTTTCCTCTTAAGAGTTTTATAGTGTCTGGTCTTACCTTTAGGTCTCTAATCCATTTTGAGTTTAATTTTGTGTATGGTGTTAGGGAGTGTCCTCATTTCATTCTTTTACATGTAGCTGTCCAGTTTTCCCAGCACCACTTACTGAGGAGACTGTCTTTTCTCCATTGTATATCCTTGCCTCCTTTGTCATAGATTACTTGACCATAGGTGCGTGGGTTCATCTCTGGGCTTTCTATCTTGTTCCATTGATCTATGTTTCTGTTTTTGTGCCAGTACCATATTGTCTTGATTACTGTAGCTTTGTAGTGTAGTCTGAAGTCAGGGAGTCTGATTCCTCCAGTTCCGTTTTTTTCCCTCAAGATTGTTTTGGCTATTCAGGGTCTTTTGTGTTTCCATACAAATTGTGAAAATTTTTGTTCTAATTCTGTGAAAAATGCCATTAGTGGTTTGATAAGGATTGCATTGAATCTGTAGATTGCTTTGGGTAGTATAGTCATTTTCACACTATTGATTCTTCCAATCCAAGAACATGGTATATCTCTCCATCTATTTGTATCATCTTTAATTTCTTTCATCAGTGTCTTATAGTGTTCTGCATACAGGTCTTTTGTCTCCCTAGGTAGGTTTATTCCTAGGTATTTTATTCTTTTTGTTGCAGTGGTAAATGGGAGTGTTTCCTTAATTTATCCTTCAGATTTTTCATCATTAGTGTATAGGAATACAAGAGATTTCTATGCATTAATTTTGTATCCTGTAACTTTACCAAATTCATTGATTAGCTCGAGTAGTTTTCTGGTGGCATCTTTAGGGTTCTCTATATATAGTATCATGTCCTCTGCAAACAGTGACAGTTTTACCTCTTCTTTTCCAATTTGTATTCCTTTTATTTCCTTTTCTTCTCTGATTGCCATGGCCAGGACTTCCAAAACTATGTTGAATAATACTGGTAAGAGTGGACATCCTTATCTTGTTGCTGATCTTAGAGGAAATGCTTTCAGTTTTTCACCATTGAGAATAATGTTTGCTGTGGGTTTGTCATATATGGCCTTTATTATGTTGAGGTAGGTTCCCTCTATGCCCACTTTCTGGTGAGTTTTTTATCATACACAGGTGTTGAATTCTGTCAAAAGCTTTTTCTGCATCTATTGAGATGATCATATGGTTTTTACCCTTCATTTTGGTAATATGGTGTATCATATTGATTGATTTATGTATATTGAAGAATCCTTGCATCCCTGGGATAAATCCCACTTGATCATGGTGTATGATACTTTTAATGTGTCATTGGATTCTGTTTGCTAGTATTTTGTTGAGGATTTTTGCATCTATATTCATCAGTGATATTTGTCTGTAATTCTCTTTTTTTGTAGTATCTTTGTATGGTTTTGGTATCAGGGTGATGGTGACCTCATAGAATAAGTTTGGGAGTGTTCCTTCCTCCGCAAAATTTTTTGGAAGAGTTTGAGAAAGATGGGTGTTAGCTCTTCTCTAAATGTTTGATAGAATTCACCTGTGAAGCCATCTGGTTCTGGACTTTTCCTTGTTGGAGGATTTTTAATCATAGTTTCAATTTCATTAGTTGGGATTGGTCTGTTCATATTTTCTAATTCTTCCTGGTTCAGTCTTGGAAGGTTATATCTTTCTAACAATTTTTCCATTTCTTCCAGGTTGTCCATTTTATTGGCATAGAGTTGCTTGTAGTAGTCTCTTAGGATGCTCTTTATTTCTGTGGTGTCTGTTATTTCCTTTTTCATTTCTAATTTTATTGATTTGAGTCCTCTCCCTCTCTCTCTCCCTCTTTTTCTTGATGAGTCTGGCTAATGCTTTATCAATTTTATCTTCTCAAAGAACCAGTTTTTAGTTTTATTGATCTTTGCTATTGTTTTCTTTGTTTCTATTTCATTTATTTCTGCTCTGATCTTTATGATTTCTTTCCTTCTGCTAACTTTGGGTTTTGTTTGTTCTTCTTTCTCTAGTTCCTTTAGGTGTAAGGTTAGATTGTTTGAGATTTTTCTTGTTTCTTGAGGTAGGCTTGTATAGCTATAAATGTCCCTCTTAGAACTGCTTTTGCTGCATCCCATAGGTTTTGGATCATTGTGTTTTGTCAGTGTTTTGTATCCATGTTCCTACTTCTGGGACGCCTATAATGTGAATGTTGTTGCGTTTAATGTTGTCCCAGAGGTCTCTTAGGCTGTCTTCATTTCTTTTCATTCTTTTTTCTTCATTCTGTTCTGCAGCTGTGAATTCCACCATTCTGTCTTCCAGGTCACTTATCCATTCTTCTTGCCTCAGTTATTCTGCTATTGATTCCTTCCAGTGTATTTTTCATTTCAGTTATTGTATTGTTCATCTCTGTTTGTTCTTTAATTCTTCAAGGTCTGTGTTAAACATTTCTTGCATCTTCTTGATCTTTGCCTCCATTCTTTTTCCAAGGTCCTGGATCATCTTCACTATCATTATTCTGAATTCTTTTTCTGGAAGGTTGCCTATCTCCACTTCATTTAATTGTTTTTCTGGGGTTTTATCTTGTTGCTTCATCTGGTACATAGCCCTCTGCCTTTTCATCTTGTCTACCTTTCTGGGAATGTGGTTTTTGTTCCACAGGCTGCAGGATTGTAGTTCTTCTCGCTTCTGCTGTCTGCCTTCCGGTGGATGAGGCTATCTAAGAGGCCTGTGGAAGTTTCTTAATGGGAGGGACTGGTGGTGGGTAGAGCTGGGTGTTGCTCTGGTGGGAAGAGCTCAGTAAAACTTTAATCCACTTGACTGTTGATGGGTGGGGCTGGGTTCCCTCCCTGTTGGTTGTTAGGCCTGAGGCAACCCAACACTGGAGCCTACCTTGGTGCTTTGGTGGGTAATGACAGACTCTGGGATGGCTCACGCCAAGGAGTACTTCCCAGAACTTCTGCTGCCAGTGTCCTTGTCCCCACGGTGAGCTACAGCCACCCCCCGCCTCTACAGGAGACCCTCCAACACTAGCAGGTAGTTCTAGTTCAGTCTCCCCTGGGGTCACTGCTCCTTCCCCTAGGTCCCGATGCACACACTACTTTGTGTGTGCCCTCCAAGAGTGGAGTCTCTGTTTCCTCCAGTCCTGTCAAAGTCCTGTAATCAATTCCCACTAAGCTTCAAAGTCTGATTCTCTAGGAATTCGTCCTCCCATTGCCGGAACCCCTGGCTGGGAAGCCTGATGTGGGGCTCACAACCTTCACTCCAGTGGGTGGACTTCTGTGGTATAAGTGTTCTCCAGTCTGAGTCACCCACCCAGCAGTTATGGGATTTGATTTTACTGTTATTGCGCCCCTCCTACCATCTCACTGTGGCTTGTCCTTTGTCTTTGGATATGGGGTATCTTTTTTGGTGAGTTCCAGTGCCTTCCTGTCAATGACTGTCCAGCAGCTAGTTGTGATTCTGGTGTTCTTGCAAGAGGGAGTGACAGCACGTCCTTCTACTCCAAAATCTTGGTTCCTCCTCAGGTTTTATGTTTTTGATGTCACATTTTACATCTCTTTATCTCATGTATCCCTTAACTAATTATTGTAATTAAAATTATTTTTACTACTTTTGTCTCTTAACCTTCATACTAGCGTTGTAAGTGATTAATCTACCTTTACTATATATTTATTTTTACCAGTGAGCTTTACACTTTCATGTGTTTTCTTATTACTAATTAGTGCCCTTTCTTTTCAGCTGAAAGTAGTTCCTTTATTCTTCAGCTCTGTGGCTTCTGTTTGGTATTTTCTTATATTTTCTATCTTTTTGTTGAAGTTCTCGTTGCAGTTATACATTCTTCTCCCAAGTTTGGTGAACATCTCTATAAACATTAGTTTGAACTGTTTATTAGGTAAATAATACTTATTCCCATTTCATTAAGGTTTTTTCCTGAGGTTTTATCTTGTTCTTTCATTTGGAACATATTCCTCTACTTCCTCATTTTGCTTGACTCTTTTGTTTATTTCTACGTATTAGGTGAAACAACTACCTCTTGCAGAGTTGACGTGTGGCCTCATATAGAGAATAAACCATATTGTTCAACTTTGTCTCAGTTCTTGGTTGTGTCTCAAACCTTTGTGATTATCCAAACAGCCCATTTTATTTTTATTAGCTCCTAGTTGTTGAAGACGTGCCAAGACCTGTTAGTGCTCCAAAGAAAGGGATCTCAGTCAGCACCTAGTTTCAGGGTGACTGGAAACCAGACCCTCAGGCAACGGCTTGTAAAGTATGCAAACATACACAATCCCATGGTACCACAGCCATAAACCCCACTAGTCTCCAGACCAGACAATCTGGAAGTGTCCCTTGGGCAACAGTTGCAAAACTCAGGGCTCCAGAGGAGTGGATAAGCTCCTTTCTGGGAGGTATTAGCAAGCTGCCACAAGGCAGAGACAGAGCACAAAGATGGAGTCCCCAGCCTACATTCCCTGGAAGGACCTCCACAGGCCTTTAGATGTGTGGCAAACCTGAAGAGTAGGGGTGCCTGATGTGGGGTGTGAACACTGCGCTCTTTAGGGAGATACTCCAAATTTGTGAGTTCCCTCCCAATTGTGGGTTGCCGCACCAGGGTTTAAGGTGAGATTGTGTCTTTGCCACTCCTACTTGCCTCAATATGACCCTTTTCTTTGACGTGAAGGAGCTGTTTAGATAGTTTTTATGTCTTTTTCAGAGGGATTTGTTCTATATGTAGCTGTAGATTCAATGTGTCTATGGGAGGAGGTGAGTTCACGATCTTCCTATGTCACCATCTTGAACTGTCTTCCTTAGTTTCTTCACTTTTTCCTATTGTCTTTCTCTCTTATATTTCATTTATTTTTACTTTAATCTTAATATTTTCTTCCTTTTTATAATTTTAGTTTGTTCTTCTCTTTCTAGCTCTTTGAGGTGTAAAGCTATTTTGTTTATTTTTGATCTTTCTTCCTTTTCATGTAGGCAAGTATCACTATAAACTTCCCTCTTAGTTCTGCTTTTGCTGCCTCCCTTTAGTTTTAGTATGTTATGTTTTCATTTTCATTTGTCTACAGATATTTTCTAATTTCCCTTTTGATTTCTTCTTTGATTCATTGGTTGTTCAAGATTGTGTTGTTTCAAATGAACCTATCTATGAAACAGAAACAAAATCATGGACATAGAGAACAGACTGGTGGCTGTCAACAGGGAGGGGGTTGGGAGAGGGATGGCATGGGAGATTGGGGTTAGCAGATGTAAGCTTTTATATATAGAATGGAATATAAACAACAAGGCCCTACTGTATAGCACAGAGAACTATATTCAATATCCTATGATAAACCACAATGGAAAAGAATTTTAAAAAATGAATGTGCATGTATACATATGTGTGTATACATATATATATATATATAAAACTGTATCACCTTGCTATACAGCAGGAATTAACAAAACATTGTAAATCAACTATACGTCAATTAAAAAATACTGAAAAAAAGACTGTGTTATTTAATTTCATATAATTTAAAATTTTCCTTCTGCCATTAATTTCTAATTTTATTCCATTGTGGTCAGAAATTATACTTTGTATGATTTCCATCTTAAATCTGTTTAGTCTTCTTTTATGACTCAACATGTGATCTATCCTGGAGAATGTTCCATGTGCAGTTGAAGAGAATGGGTATTCTGATGCTGTTGGAATGTTTTATACATGTCTTTCAGGTCTATTTGGTCTAGAATGTTGTTCAAGTCCTCTGTATTTTTACTGATTTTCTGTCTGGATGTCCTATTTTTTTTTTTTTTTTTTTTTTTTTTCTTGCGGTACACGGGCCTCTCACTGTTGTGGTCTCTCCCGTTGTGGAGCACAGGCTCCGACGCGCAGGCTAAGCGGGCATGGCTCACGGGCCCAGCCACTCCACGGCATGTGGGATCTTCCCGGACCAGGGCACGAACCCGTGTCCCCTGCATTGGCAGGCGGACTCTCAACCACTGCGCCACCAGGGAAGCCCTGTTCTATCTATTTTTAAAGTGAGATATTGAAATCCCCACTATTATTGTGTTGCTGTCTATTTTTCCCTTCAGTTTAGCCATTGTTTACTTTATATATTTGGGTTCTCTGATGTTGAGTACATATACTTTTATAATTGCTATATCTTCCTGGTGAATTGATTTTTTTATTATTATGTAATGTACTTCTTTGTCTCTTTTGACAGTGTTTCTTATATTAAGTCTATTTTGTCTGATGTAAGTATATCCATCTCAGCTGTCTTTTAGTTATCACATGCATGGAAAATCCATCCTTTTACTTGCAGCCTATGTGTGTTCATAAGTCTAAAGTGAGTCTCTTGTAGACAGTATATAGTTGAATCTTGTTTTTTTTTTTTTTTAATCCATTTAGCCATTCTATGTCTTTTGATTGGGGCGTTTAATCCATTCATGTTTAAAGTAGTTACTGATAGGTGAAAACTCATTGCCATTTTGTCAATTTCTTTCTATCTTGTAGCATTTTTGGTCCCTCTTCTCTTGCTGCCTTCCTTTGTATTTCATTGATTTTTTTTTTTTTGTAGTGACATGTTTTGATTCCTTTTTCAATTTCTTTTATATCTTATATAGATATTTTATGTGTGGTTGCCATAAGGGTTACATAAAACACCTTATAGTTATAATGATCTATTTTAGGCTAATAATAACTTAACTTCAAATGCATACAAAAATTCTACACTTTCACTTCTCTCTCCCACACTTTGTTATCCATTTAGATATACAATATAAAATATGTAATTTATGAAATGAATAACAAAGTATTGCATATTTTATAGCTAAAGTTACTTTTTTATAGTTTTTGTCTTCTAACTTCCATACCATATTTAAAAGTGATTTACACACCATCATTACAGTATTACAGTATTCTGTATTTGTCTATATATTTACCTTTACCAGAAAGCCTCAAACTTTCATATGATTAGCGTTGCTGTTTAGTGTCCTTTTGTTTCAACCTGAAGGACTTCTTTAGCAATTTTTTAAGTCAGGCCTACTGCTGATGAACTCTCAGCTTTTGTTTATCTAGGGAAGTCTTTATTTATACTTAATTTTTGAAAGATACTTTTGCTGGCTATAGTATTCTTGTTTGGTAGGGTTTTTTTTCATCCCTTTGAACATGGTATCCCACTGCCTTATGATCTACAAGATATCTGCCGAAAAATCCACTGATTGGATATATCATCCCACTCCCTTTTGGCCTGCAACGTTTCTGCTGAGAAATTTTCTTTTAAGAGCTACCTTGTATATGATGAGTAGCTTTTCCCTTGCTGCTTTCAAAATTGTCTTTAATTTTTGACACTTTAATTATAAGGTGTTTCACTGTGGATTTCTTTGAGTTCATACTAGTTGGGTTCTGCTGGGCTTCTTGAATCTGTATGTCCATCTTCTTCCTCAGATTTGAGAAGCTTTCGCCCATTATTTCTTTACATAAACCTTCTGCCCCTTTCTCTCTCTCTCTTCTCTTTCTGAATCTGCCATAATGCATATATTGGTCCATTTGGTGGTGCCTCATATGTCCCTTGGGCCTTCTTCACTCATTTTCACTTTTTTTTCTTATTCTTCCTCTGACTAGATAATTTCAAATGACCTATTTTCAAGTTTGCTGATTTTTCTTCTTCATGATAAGTCTGCTGTAGAACCCCTCTAGTGCATTTGTCAGCTCGGTTATTGTATTCTTCAGCTCCAAAATTTCTGTTTGGTTCTTTTTTATAAGTTCCATCTCATTGTTGATATTCTCATTTTGTTCATGCACTGCTTTCTTGAGTTCGTAGAGCATCTTTATTAAGATTATTTTTAATCCTTTGTCAGATAACTCATTTATCTCCATTTCATTAGGGTTGGCTTCTGGAAATATACTTTGTTTCTTTAATTGGGCCATGTTTCCCTGTTTGTTTATGTGTCTTGTAGCTTTATGTTAACATCCACACATTTGAAAAACAGCCTTCTCTTTGTCTTTATAGACTGACTTTGTGCAGGGAGAGACCCTCACCAGTCTATCCATCTACAGATTGTGAGGGCTTCTGAACCATTTTGGGAAGCAATTTCTCTGGGCCTGTGCATAAAATTTCTCAATTAGAGAGGTTTGCCAGTTTCTTTTTCAGGAGCTTGTAATCTCTTGCTCCCTCTGGTATCTGTCTGTGGAACTGCATGTTCTCTGGATCTTCAGCAGCAAGATAAAGCCACCAGACATCCAGAGTATGCCAACTCCTTATCAGCACCCTGAGTCAGTAAAGACAGATACCACCAGTCTCTTGAGGTATCTCTGAAAAGCTGGACTGCCAGAAACACACTGCACTCTTCTTCTTCCCTCTGAGAAAGAATCCTCAAGTTGTATGCTTTTCCCCACTGAACCAACCTTTCAGTCAACCCTAGCATTCAAACTATCCTGGTCCTCTTAACTCTCTAAGTGAGGTAAGACAGACACCAGTCCTTTGTGCAGCCCTCCAAAATCCTGGAACATTGGTACACATGTTCCATGCTCCTCTTTCCCCCAAAGTAGAAGTGGTGAGCCAGAGCATTCCCTGCTGACATTGAGCTGTGATGGCCTGAAGGAGAGGTTGATGTGGGTAAAGTGAAATTGCTCTCATCTGTTTCAATGGAGCAGTTCTCAGCTTCGGGCTCACCTGGGGTTCTACAACTTCTTAACTGGACTCTGGAAGTCTCATAAAGGTATTCTGGTTTGTATCTCATTGTTAAATCAGTGTTTCTATGGGGGAATGAGAGCACAGACCTATTCTTCCATCTTGCTGATATCTGCTCATATTTTGTTTTGTATATTCAAGAATGAGGGTAAAATTCACACATTTTAAAAGTCAAAGTCTGAGAAAATTCAGAATCCCACGCGCATTCTCACAATGAGCCACTATATTTTCATAAGAAATAATTTGAATAAAGGAAAAAATGGTTTGAAAGAAACCAAGATGAGCAAATAAATTGCCAGATTTTATGGTCAATTTGAACAAACACTGATCCTAAAAAGTAACAAAAATTTCTGTGATATAAAAACTAGATAAGAATAGTGGAAATAGTATTATATAAAATGGGAGAGGGTAATAGGAATTTCCTGAGCTGGGTGTATGGTACTGCTAAAGAATAGAAATATTGATTAAATCAGGCTGCCAATTTAGATATGCATAGGCTTATAAATGATTTAAATATCTTTCTCAAGTCATAATTCCAATTTAAAAAAATATCTATTTATTCCTCTTCTGCCCACCCTCAGTTCTGGAGTTTAAGAAAGTAGTAAGTCACCAACTATTATTCTATATCTGTTGTAACTGGCAGGTTTTTAAAGATGTTTCGATGATTATCTCCCTATTCAGAGAGCTCTGAGCACCTCACTTATCCTTTCCACCAGAAGCTAAATGTTTCCTACTCATCCAACCTCACCTCTCCTCTTTAAGCTTGATTCAAGATTTAGTCTCTTTATTTATAACCAAAGTAGCAAAGCATAATCAGTGATATGTATCTGAATTACCTGGAGAAAGGTTTACAAAATATATTTATACTGGATTCTACATCCACATTCCCAGATGTACCTATGCAACAGGACCGAGATGAGTCCCAGGCAGGAATATTCTTTAAAGGCTTCTCTCTACTAAAGTTACTCTGATGAACAGCCCGTGATCATCAAATGAGATCCATTTGCATTTTCTAGGACACTATGCAGCAAGATATCATTTATAACAACACTCTATCATGTATTGAATCTACCCTGAAAAGTAATTTTCTGCAGTAAAATCTGAATAGAAAATTATTAACCTATAAGTTGGTATCTTTCAAGATTCCTTTTTGAAAAAATTCTGCAGCAATATATGCTCATTATACAATACTGAAAAAATGAAAAAAATATATTCTTGGGTTTCCCTGGTGGCGCAGTGGTTGAGAGTCCGCCTGCCGATGCAGGGGACACGGGTTCGTGCCCCGGTCCGGGAAGATCCCACATGCCGCGGAGCGGCTAGGCCCGTGAGCCATGGCCGCTGAGCCTGTGCTCCGCAAGGGGGGGGGCCAAAAAGGTGAGGGCCCCGGAAACCGAAAAAAAAAAAAAAAAAAAAAAAAGCTCTTCTTTCCAGATTTGTTGTATTAAGGTTCTATTATTTATATAGATCTTTATTTCTTTATGGAGGGTCATACTACCTTAGAAGCTCTATACTCTTTTATAGATCATTATGAAATATGTGGTCTAAGGATAAAACATTTTAATCTTCATAGAGTAGAACGGGAATCCAGGAAAGTGAGAGACCTGAAGTTGCTTCCCTTCATTACAATTTACTTGCTCTGTGGCCTACAGCAATTCACTGAACTATTTTGTTGAAAAACTGACTCAAGCTTCTACAGAGTAAGAAAGAATGAGAAAGTTACACCCACATTCTCTTCTAGATTAGCCTGTGCTATGAAATTCAAGCAGACAAATGAGATAAAAAATGAAGAGCTGAATTTAACACACAAGAGCAAACAAGTGACTATATTGCTTTAGGGATGAAACTGCAAATAATTACATTTAATATATCTGTAGAAGTTTCCAGAAATTGCTCCACCTTGTTGCCTTTCATAGGCAGGCATTTTCCTTCCTGTTTAAATACACAGAGTTTTTCACTTAACAAAGCAAATTCATTTTAGAAAGTTAATTCCATAATTTTTTTTACCTAATTTTTATTTAAGACTACAGGTTATTTCCTTTTTCCTATTTCTTTCTCAAATACTCATTTAAGGTCAATAAAGGAAATGATTGAATTGTTTTTAACGCACCAACAATAGAAAGTCTCCTGAAGTGACGCTAATTTGGTGTAAGCAGAGAGGACCCTATTTGAAATGGAACATCTGTTGTAGTTTTAAATTTTGTAAAATCTTTTGGTAATTTACAGAAATCATTCATTCTAAAAATATTTCTGAACACTTTATATGTGTGCAGCACTGTGTTAGACAGTAAACATTCAGAAAACAGTAAGACAGATGATCTCTCTCCAAAGGGTTCATAGCACAGAGAGAGAGATAAACATGTATACAGATATTTACAGTGCCATGGATACTAGACTTGAGGAAACATTTAGGCTACTAGACTTGAGGAAACATTTAGGATGGAGTAAATAATAACAAATTGAGCCTATGGTCAGGTATGGAAAAACTTCTCAGAGGAAGTAACTTTTGAACAGACAAAAAAAGAATAAGCCTTCACAGCAGTGAAAAGAATGGTTCGAAACACATTAAAAGCATGCAGGATAGCACGTTTCATTAAAAGAACACAGAAGTATAGAACATAACTATATATACTATGAATGATCAGAAAAGTCTCAGATTATGTAAGATTTCTCTATTAAAATACATTCTGTCACTGTTTACCTTCAGGTATCACTTCTCCTGCTGTAACCCTAAGAGGTTACTAGAAATTGTTTTATTTAGTGCTTTTGTACAGATATTTTGCATAACTCTCTTTAAACTAAAACTGATTTTTAAGTGAAATTGTAACAAAAACATGAAAAAAAACAATCATTCAATGATTGTACTAGAACTAGATGGGCAGTGAACCTCAGGATTTGAGATGTTTGCCACAAGGGATAAGTAACTGAGAAGAACTTCAAGAAGCTGATGGTACATAAAAGAGACGGTTTCCCCATAGGTCAGACCCACTGCTAGGAGCAGCATTTCCATGAGAGCTGAGCAAAGTACATAAAAGCCTGGAATCCTTCCCGGGTCTCAAGAAGTTTCTGATCAGGACTTTGATCTCTTTGGAGTGAGGCATGGTGCAAATACAAAGTATTTATTACAAACTTTTCACAGAAAAACTATCTCAGAAAAATTAAGAGCTGAACATTAAAATCTCAACCTAGCCAAACAGCATTCTTTATTTAATGACTAACAGCCTGCTAAATTAAAAAAAAATATTAAAGTGTTATGAACAATTAACATCTCTCATACTCATGTGGTGTTTCTGTACAAATGCCTATTAAATATTAAGGTCGATAATGGCTGGCAGCGCTGCAGGACTCCGCAAAACACACGGCACATCGGCAGCCACCATTTGCCTGCATCAGCAGAGGCTGCAATTCAGAGACTATTAAGTTCTTCTCCTCCTCTCTGTGTGCTTCTATTTGTTTCTTTTTTTCCTCCTCCTCACTGAAAATCAAATTCAGTGATTTAATATTTACCCTTTTTAAAAGCTACATATAAAAAGAGATAAGTTAAACCGCTTTGGGAATTCTAGTACTATACACTCTCTACCCTAATATTTTCTAGAAGGATGCATTAGGCAAGAAAAGGAGAACTTTATTATCTAGAGAGATGGGAAGCCTAGCTTACCAGATGTGGAATTACAGAAAGCACAGGGGAAGGTCAGAAGGAAGGAGCATCTTCCAGTAGTAATCCGTTCCTACTTTCCTAGAGCAGCTTTCCTTCCAGATGTCAGTAGCAAATTATCTAGAATTCCCAGATTGTGGAAAAGATCTGATACTTAATAGGAATTTCTCTTGTCCTATATTGCATGCTTTAGTACATTTATTCCTCATAACAACCTTGAAAGCAGGAAATACTGCACCCATTTTACAGATGAGGAAACTGCATATCAAAGAAATTAGGTAAAATACGTTGCTGGTAATTGATAGATTCAATCTCTGTAAAACACTAAAGCACATAATATTTTCTTCACTGAGTTTCTCCAATCTTCAGCAGCAACCCGCACCCTTATTTTTTCCTCACAGACTTATATCCAGATGAAATTCACTACATGTAGCTTATTGATATCTGCTCCATAAAGATCCAGTTTGTAATTCTCTTACTCCCTTCTCTTCATCCAAGTCATAACAAATCTATCCCATAACATCACTGGCAGAGCCCATTAACAATTCCCAGGAAATAAAAATAGAATCTGGGTAATAAAATAAAGTATAGCTTTTTTTGTCTGTTTTCCCCTTTATGCTTACTCTAGTTTCACTTGCTCGCAGGATGCTGCGGGCAGAGAGGCCTCGAACCCAGCGCTTCAGACCGGGGTTCCTCATGGAAATCGGGACACCACGACACCTCAATTCAAGATAGCGTCGGCGGGGCATGCGCAGAGGCACTGTGCCTCTACTGCGACCCAGAGCATGAGCGGCGCAGGTGCAACTGACCCACGACAACTCTACCCCTCCCTGCTGAAAGATTCCTACAAAGCAGCTCCGCCCATGGCCTGGTTTGCGGGAGGCAGAGGGAACAGTGTGCTCTAGAGAAGGGCTCGCAGGCACCTCTCCATCCTTTGCTTCTGAACCGAACTGCATCTCCTATCGGCTCAAACAACACACCCGGCAGAAGGACCCTTGTTGGGGCCCAACCCAGGAGGGTCGGTAGCAATACTAGTTGGATTTTTTTTTTTTTTATTAAAATCCAAATTCACTTCAAAGGAGTAGGCAGGCCCTTTCACAGTTGACTCCAATCAACAGAGTCATCAGAAATATATCCAGTGACCTGTGTATTTAAGCTCAACTCTTGCCAGCTACTTCTGGAATCTTTATCCATTTGTTATTGTCATGAAAAATGTATTGTAATAGTGCAACCCAGTCCTATCCTACAACACGATCATCCAATGAGACACACCCCTTCGAGTGACCCAACTCCATTCTAACCAGCCCTTCACCAGTGGTCTAGAAGGTGAAGAAATGTAGTCAGGTAATATAGCATTTACTTGTTTTGTTTGTTTGTTTTCAAATATAAAATGGCCATGAAGAATGTTGGGTTAAAAATCTTAATATTTGTTTTTGTTATAATGCATAATAATAATAACAATAATATAGTAATTATAATAATTGTTATATAGTAATAATAATAGTAACTGTTATCACTAATTGAGCCCTTATGTGTCAGAAACTGCTCTAAACTGGCCTAAATTATAAGAATAAATTCATTTAATTTTTATCACAACCCTATAAACGTATATACTATTTTCATCCACATTTGTTCAAATGAAGAAAAGGAAGTAAGATTTATGGATTAATTTGTCTAAGGGCACAAAGTCAGTAAATATCAGAGCTGACCCTTGATCCCAGGAAGACTGGCTCCAAATACCAAGCTTTTCACCCTGCCCTCTGCCACCTGTGCTAGGTGGCCTACACGTATAAAGAAGCAAAGATCGAATTTCAGGCCTTTCCAAACTCGATCTCCCTCTTCTAAACTCACTTTGAGTACTTTTAAAAGATGGTATTAAATCTGCCCTATGCAGATACTTGAATCATTTGCATGCAAATATTTAAAGATACAGTATTAGCTTCAAGGTACTTAAGATAATCACCCCAGAAGACACTACAGTATATCCAACTCAGCAACATTTCTACACAGTGCTGTAGTCCATTATCTGTGGTCCAAGAATCATTTCCTCTTCAGAATCTTTATGCTTCCACAGTACCTTGAACTTAGCTCCACTATTATGCTAATCATACTGTCTTAGATTTATTGATTTAATTCCCTTGCTTAACTCACCATATTGAGAGGGCAGAAGTTGAAACCAGAGCAGAAATAAATGAAATAGAAGCAAAGAAAACAATAGCAAAGATCAATAAAACCAAAAGCTGGTTCTTTGAGAAGATAAACAAAATTGATAAACCTTTAGCCAAACTCATCAAGAGAAAAAGGGAGAAGACTCAAATCAATAGAATTAGAAATGAAAAAGGAAAAGTTACAACGGGCACTGCAGAAATACAAAGCATCATAAGAGACTACTACAAGCAACCCTATGCCAATAAAATGGACAACCTGGAAGAAGTGGACAACTTCTTAGAAAGGTATAAACTTCCAAGACTGAACGAGGAAGAAATAGAAAATATGAACAGACCGATCACAAGTAATGAAATGGAAACTGTGATTAAAAATCTTCCAACCAACAAAAGTCCAAGACCAGATGGCTTCACAGGTGAATTCTATCAAACATTTAGAGAAGAGCTAACACGCATCCTACTCAAACTATTCCAAAAAGTTGCAGAGGAAGGAACATTCCCAAACTCATTCTATGAGGCCACCATCACCCTGATACCAAAACCAGACAAAGATACTACAAAAAAAGAAAATTACAAACCAGTATCACTGATGAATATAGATGCAAAAATCCTCAACAAAATACTAGCAAACAGAATCCAACAGCACATTAAAAGGATCATACACCATAATCAAATGGGGTTTATCCCAGGAATGCAAGAATTCTTCAACATATGCAAATCAATCAGTGTGATACACCATATTAACAAATTGAAGGATAAAAAACATATGATCATCTCAATAGATGCAGAAAAAACTTCTAACAAAATTCAACACCATCTATGATAAAAACTCTCCAGAAAGTAGACATAGAGGGAACATGCCTCAATATAATAAAGGACTGTACCAAAATGTTCATTGCAGCTCTATTTACAACAGCCCAGAGATGGAAACAACCTAAGTGTCCATCATTGGATGAATGGATAAAGAAGATGTGGCACATATATACAATGGAATATTACTCAACCATAAAAAGAAACGAAACTGAGCTATTTGTAATGAGGTGGATAGACCTAGAGTCTGTCATACAGAGTGAAGTAAGTCAGAAAGAGAAAGACAAATACTGTATGCTAACACATATATATGGAATTTAAGAAAAAAAAAAAGGTCATGAAGAACCTAGGGGTAAGATGGGAATAAAGACACAGACCTAGTAGAGAATGGACTTGAGGATATGGGGAGGGGGAAGGGTAAGCTGTGACAAAGCAAGAGAGAGGTATGGACATATATACACTACCAAACCTAAGGTAGATAGCTAGTGGGAAGCAGCCGCATGGCACAGGGATGTCGGCTCGGTGCTTTGTGACCGCCTGGAGGGGTGGGATAGGGAGGATGGGAGGGAGGGAGACGCAAGAGGGAAGAGATACGGGAACATATGTATGTGTATAACTGATTCAATTTGTTATAAAGCAGAAACTAACACACCATTGAAAAGCAATTACACTCCAATAAAGATGTAAAAAAAAAAAAAAA